>NW_024412395.1:86985839-87047081 GCF_014898765.1 Herpailurus yagouaroundi | reverse complement strand
AGCATCTATAGTCTCCTGATTTGTTCATTTTAGCCACTCTGACTGGCGTGAGGTGATATCTGACTGTGGTTTTGATTTGTATTTCCCTGATGAGGAGCAACGTTGAGCATCTTTTCATGTGCCTGTTGGCCATCTGGATGTCTTCTTTAGAGAAGTGTCTATTCATGTTTTCTGCCCATTTCTTCACTGGGTTATTTGCTTTTCGGGTGTGGAGTTTGGTGAGCTCTTTATAGATTTTGGATACTAGCCCTTTGTCTGATATGTCATTTGTAAATATCTTTTCCCATTCCGTTGGTTGCCTTTTCGTTTTGTTGGTTGTTTCCTTTGCAGTGCAGAAGCTTTTTATCTTCATAAGGTCCCAGTAGTTCATTTTTGCTTTTAATTTCCTTGCCTTTGGGGATGTGTCAAGTAAGAAACTGCTACGGCTGAGGTCAGAGAGGTCTTTTCCTGCTTTCTCCTCTAGGATTTTGATGGTTTCCTGTCTCACATTCAGGTCCTTTATCCATTTTGAGTTCATTTTTGTGAATGGTGTGAGAAAGTGGTCTAGTTTCAATCTTCTGCATGTTGCTGTCCAGTTCTCCCAGCACCATTTGTTAAAGAGACTGTCTTTTTTCCATTGGATATTCTTTCCTGCTTTGTCAAAGATTAGCTGGCCATACGTTTGTGGGTCTAGTCCTGGGGTTTCTATTCTATTTCATTGGTCTATATGTCTGTTTTTGTGCCAATACCATGCTGTCTTGATGATTACAGCTTTGTAGTAGAAGCTAAAGTCTGGTATTGTGATGTCTCCTGCTCTGGTCTTCTTCTTCAAAATTACTTTGGCTATTCGGGGCCTTTTGTGGTTCCATATGAATTTTAGGATTGCTTGTTCAATCTTTTTTTTATAGATTTTTTTTTCAACGTTTATTTATTTTTGGGACAGAGAGAGACACAGCATGAACGGGGGAGGGGCAGAGAGAGAGGGAGACACAGAATCGGAAGCAGGCTCCAGGCTCTGAGCCATCAGCCCAGAGCCCGATGCGGGGCTCGAACCCACGGACCGCGAGATCGTGACCTGGCTGAAGTCGGACGCTTAACCGACTGCGCCACCCAGGCGCTCCTGCTTGTTCTATCTTTGAGAAGAATGCTGGTGCAATTTTGATTGGGATTGCATTGAATGTGTAGATAGCTTTGGGTAGTATTGGCATTATTAATAATATCATTATTATTAATAATGTCAATATTATTAACAATATTTATTCTACCAACCCATGAAAACAGAATGTTTTTCCATTTCTTTATGTCTTCTTCAATTTCCTTCATAAGCTTTCTATAGTTTTCAGCATACAGATCTTTTACATCTTTGGTTACATTTATTCCTAGGTATTTTATGCTTCTTGGTGCAATTGTGAATGGGATCAGTTTCTTTATTTGTCTTTCTGTTGCTTCATTATTAGTGTATAAGAATGCAACTGATTTCTGTACATTGATTTTGTATCCTGCACCTTTGCTAAATTCATGTATCAGTTCTAGCAGACTTTTGGTGGAGTCTATCGGATTTTCCACGTATAATATCATATCATCTGCAAAAAGTGAAATCCTGACTTCATCTTTGCCAATTTTGATGCCTTTGATTTCCTTTTGTTGTCTGATTGCTGATGCTAGAACTTCCAACACTATGTTAAACAACAGCAGTGAGAGTGGACATCCCTGTCGTGTTCCTGATCTCAGGGAAAAAGCTCTCAGTTTTTCCCCATTGAGGATGATGTTACCTGTGGGCTTTTCATAAGTGGCTTTTATATCTTTAAGTATGTTCCTTCTATCCCGACTTTCTGGAGGGTTTTTATTAAGAAATGTTGCTGAATTTTGTCAAATGCTTTTTCTGCATCGATTGACAGGATCATCTTATCTTTTCTTTTATTAATGTGATGTATCACATTGATTGATTTGCAAATATTGAACCAGCCCTGCAGCCCAGGAATGAATCCCACTTGATCATGGTGAATAATTCTTTTTATATGCTGTTGAATTCGATTTGCTAGTATCTTATTGAGAATTTTTGCATCCATAGTCATCAGGGATATTGGCCTGTAGTTTTATTTTTTTACTGGGTCTCTGTCTGGTTTAGGAATCAAAGTAATACTGGCTTCATAGAATGAGTCTGGAAGTTTTCCTTCCCTTTCTATTTTTTGGAATAGCTTGAGAAGGATAGGTATTATTTCTGCTTTAAACATCTGGTAGAACTCCCCTGGGAAGCCATCTGGTCCTGGACTCTTATTTGTTGGGAGATTTTTGATTACTGATTCAATTTCTTTGCTGTTTACGTGTCTTTTCAAGCTTTCTATTTCCTCCTGATTGAGTTTTGAAGTGTGTGGGTGTTTAGGAATTTGTCCATTTCTTCCAGGTTGTCCAGTTTGTTGGCATATAATTTGTCATAGTATTCCCTGATAATTGCTTGTATCTCTGATGGATTGGTTGTAATAATTCCATTTTCATTCATGATTTTATCTATTTGGGTCATCTCCCTTTTCTTTTTGAGAAGCCTGGCTAGAGGTTTATCAATTTTTGTTTATTTTTTCAAAAAACCAACTCTTGGTTTCGTTGATCTGCTCTACAGTTTTTTTAGATTCTATATTGTTTATTTCTGCTCTGATCTTTATTATTTCTCTTCTTCTGCTGGGTTTAGGCTGTCTTTGCTGTTCTGCTTCTATTTCCTTTAGGTGTGCTGTTAGATTTTGTATTGGGGATTTTTCTTGTTTCTTGAGATAGGCCTGGACTGCAATGTATTTTCCTCTCAGGACTGCCTTCACTGCATCCCAAAGCGTTTCGATTGTTGTATTTTCGTTTTCGTTTGTTTCCATATATTTTTTAATTTCTTCTCTAATTGCCTGGTTGACCCACTCATTCGTTAGTAGGGTGTTCTTTAACCTCCATGCTTTTGGAGGTTTTCCAGACTTTTTCCTGTGGTTGATTTCAAGCTTCATAGCATTGTGGTCTGAAAGTATGCATGGTATGATTTCAATTCTTGTATACTTATGAAGGGCTGTTTTGTGACCCAGTATGTGATCTATCTTGGAGAATGTTCCATGTGCACTCGAGAAGAAAGTATATTCTGTTGCTTTGGGATGCAGAGTTCTAAATACATCTGTCAAGTCCATCTGATCCAATGTATTATTCAGGGCCCTTGTTTCTATAAGGTTGCTTATGTTTGTGAGTAATTGTTTTATATATTTGGGGGCTCCTGTATTCGGCGCATAGACATTTATAATTGTTAGCTCTTCCTGATGGATAGATCCTGTGATTATTATATAATGCCCTTCTTCATCTCTTGTTACAGCCTTTAATTTAAAGTCTAGTTTGTCTGATATAAGGATGGCTACTCCAGCTTTCTTTTGACTTCCAGTGGTATGACAAATAGTTCTCCATCCCCTCACTCTCAATCTGAAGGTGTCCTCGGGTCTAAAATGAGTCTCTTGTAGACAGCAAATAGATGGGTCTTGGTTTTTTATCCATTCTGATACCCTGTATCTTTTGGTTGGTGCATTTAGTCCATTTACATTCAGTATTATAGAAAGATATGGGTAAAGTCATTGTGATGTACGTAGGTTTCATGCTTGTAGCGATGTCTCTGGTACTTTGTCTCACAGGGTCCCCCTTAGGATCTCTTGTAGGGCTGGTTTAGTGGTGACGAATTCCTTCAGTTTTTGTTTGTTTGGGAAGACCTTTATCTCTCCTTCTATTCTTTTTTTTTTAAAGGTTTTTTTTTTTCAACGTTTATTTATTTTTGGGACAGAGAGAGACACAGCATGAACGGGGGAGGGGCAGAGAGAGAGGGAGACACAGAATCGGAAACAGGCTCCAGGCTCTGAGCCATCAGCCCAGAGCCTGACGCGGGGCTCGAACTCACGGACCGCGAGATCGTGACCTGGCTGAAGTCGGACGCTTAACCGACTGTGCCACCCAGGCGCCCCTCTCCTTCTATTCTAAATGACAGACTTGCTGGATAAAGGATTCTCAGCTGCATATTTTTTCTGTTCCTCACATTGAAGATTTCCTGCCATTCCTTTCTGGCCTGCCAAGTTTCAGTAGAGAGATCAGTCACGAGTCTTATAGGTCTCCCTTTATATGTTAGAGCACGTTTATCCCTAGCTGCTTTCAGAATTTTCTCTTTATCCTTGTATTTTGCCAGTTTCACTATGATATGTCGTGCAAAAGATCGATTCAAGTTACGTATGAAGGGAGTTCTCTGTGCCTCTTGGATTTCAATGCATTTTTCCTTCCCCAGATCAGGGAAGTTCTCAGCTATTATTTCTTCAAGTACACCTTCAGCACCTTTCCCTCTCTCTTCCTCCTCTGGAATACCAATTATACATAGATTATTTCTCTTTGATGCATCACTTAGTTCTCTAATTTTCCCCTCATACTCCTGTATTTTTTTATCTGTCTTTTTCTCAGCTTCTTCCTTTTCCATAATTTTATCTTCTAGTTCACCTATTCTCTCCTCTGCCTCTTCAGTCAGAGCAGTGGTCATCTCTATTTTATTTTGCTGCTCATTAATAGCATGTTTTAGCTCCTCCTGACTGTTCTTAGTCCCTTGATCTCTGTAGCAATAGATTCTCTGCTGTCCTTTATACTGTTTTCAAGCCCGGCGATTAATTTTATGACTATTATTCTCAATTCACTTTCTGTTATATTGTTTAAGTCATTTTTTGATCAGTTCGTTAGCTGTCGTTATTTCCTGGAGGTTTTTTTGAGAGGAATTCTTCCGTTTCGTCATTTTGGATAGTCCCTGGAGTGGTGCGGAACTGCAGGGCACTTCCCCTGTGCTGTCTTGAATAACTTGCATTGGTGGGCGGGGCCGCAGTCAGACCTGATGTCTGCCCCCAGCCCACCGCTGGGGCCACAGTCAGACTGGTGTGTGCTTTCTCTTTCCCTCTCCTAGGGGCGGGATTCACTGTGGCCCGTCTGGGCTACTTGCACACTGCCAGGCTTGTGGTGCTTGGGATCTGGTGTATTAGCTGGGGTGGATCGGCAAGGTGCACAGGGGCGGGAGGGGCAGGCTCAGCTCGCTTTTCCTTCAGAGATCCCCTTCAGGAGGGGCACTGTGGCACTGGGAGGGAGTCAGACGTGCCGGAGGGATGGATCCACAGAAGCACAGCGTTGGGTGTTTGCGCGGTGCAAGCAAGTTCCCTGGCAGGAACTGGTTCCTTTTGGGATTTTGGCTGGGGGATGGGCAAGGGAGATGGCGCTGGTGAGAGCCTTTGTTCCCTGCCAAGCTGTGCTCTGTTGTCCGGCGCTCTACAACTCTCCCTCCCGTTGTCCTCCAGCCCTCCCGTTCTCCGAGCAGAGCTGTTAGCTTACAACCTTACAGATGTTAAGTCCCGCTTGCTGTCCGAACACACTCCGTCCAGCCCCTCTGCTTTTACAAGCCAGACTCGGGGTCTCTGCTTGGGTGGCAGGCTGCCCCTCTGCCCTGGCTCCCTCCCACCAGTCCGTGTAGCACGCACTGTCTCTCTGCCCTTCCTACCCTCTTCTATGGGCCTCTCATCTGTGCTTGTCTCCAGAGACTCAATTCTGCTAGTCTTCTGGCGATTTTCTGGGTTATTTAGGCAGGTGTGGGTGGACTCTAAGTGATCCCAGGACGCGTTGAGCCCAGTGTCTTCCTATGCCGCCATCTCTCTTAGGTCCCCCACATTTTCTTTATCCATCCGTCTATTGATAGTTACTAGGTTACTTCTATGTCTTGGCTATTATAAATAATGATTCAATATACATAGAGCTGCATTTATCTTTTTGAGTTAGTGTTTTCATTTTCTCTGGGTAAATACCCAATAATGGAATTATTGGATAATATGATATTTCTATTTTAAATTTTTTGGGGAAACTTTATACTGTTTTCCACAGTGGCCACACCAACTTATTTTCCCACCAAGAGCACTTGAGGGTTCATTTTTCTCACATCCTCACAAGCACTTTTGCTTCTAGTCTTCTTCTTTTTTTTAATTTTTAATGTTTATTTTTAAGAGAGAGCACAGAGTGCAAGCAGGGGAGGGCAGGGAGAGAGCAGACACAGAATCTGAAGCAGGCTCCAAGCTCTGAGTTGTCAGCACGGAGCCCAGTGTGGGGCTCAAATTCACGAACCACGAGATCATGACCTGAGCTGAAGTTGGATGCTTAACCAACTGAGCCACCCAGGCGCCCTTTGTTTCTAGTCTTCTTGACTTTAGACATTCTAACAGGTGTGAGGTGATTTGTCATTGTGGTTTTGATTTCCATTTCCCTGATGATTAGTGGAGTTGAGCATCTTTTCATGTATCTGTTGGCCATCTATGTCTTTTTTTGGAAAAACTGTCTATTGAGGTCTTCTGCCCATTTTTAAATTGGAGCATTTGTATTTTTTCATGTTGAGTTGTATAAGTTCTTTATGTATTTTGGATTTTAACCCCTTATTGGATAAATCATTTGTACATTTCTTCTCCTATTCAGTAGGTTGTCTTTTTGTTTTGTTGATGGTTTACTTCACTGATCAAAAGTTTTTGTTTTTGTTTTCTTTTGATGTAGTCCCAATAGTTCATTTTTGCTTTTGTTTCCCTTGCCTCTGGAGACATACCTAGAAAAATGTCGCTATGGCTGATGCCATAGAAATTACAGCCTGTGCTCCCTTCTGGGATTTTTATGATCTCAGGTCTCATGTTTAGGTCTTTAATGCATTTTGAGTTTATTTTTATGTACAGTGTTAGAGAGTAGTCCAGTGTCTTTCTTTTACATGTAGCCGTCCAGTTTTCCCAACACCATTTTTTGAAAAGATTATCTTTTCCCTATTGTATATTCTTGCCTTCTTTGTCATAGATCAATTGATCATATAAATGTTGTTTTATTTCTAGGATATCTATTCTGTTCTATTGATCTATGTGTCTCTTTTTGTGCCAGTACCATAGTGTTTTTTTTTTTTTTTTTACTATAGCATTGTAGTATATCTTGAAATCTGGATTATGATACCTCCAGCGTTAGTTTTCTTTCTCAGAATTGCTTTGGCTATTCAGGGTCTTCTGTGGTTCCATTCAAATTTTCGTTTTATGTGTTTTAGTTTTGTGGAAAATGCTGTTGATAGTTTGTCAGGGATTGCATTGAATAAGTAGATTCCTTTGAGTAATATGAACATTTTGGCAACACTAATTCTTCTAATCCATGAGCATGGAATATCTTTCAATTTGTTGTGTCATCTTCATTTTCTTTCATCTATGTTTTATAGTCTTCAGAGTTCAAGTCTTTCACCTCTTTGGTTAAGTTTATTCGTAGGTATTTTTAAAATTTTTGATGCAGTTTTAAATGTTTTTTTTTTATTTCTCTTTCTGCAATTTTGTTGTTAGTGTACAGAAATGCTACCTACGGATTTATGATTATTACTTCTGTATTCTGCCACTTTGTTGCATTTGTTTTTTACTTCTAATAGTTTTTTGGTGGAGTCTTTAGGATTTTTTATGTATAGTATTATTTTATCTACAAATAGTAAGAGTTAAACTTCTTTATTACCAATATTGGTGCCTCTTATTTCTTTTTCTTGCCTGATTGCTGTGGTTAAGGATTTCCAGTAGTAGGTTGAATTAAAGTGGTGAGACTGGACATCCTTGTCTTGTTCCTGACGTTAGAAGGAAAGCTCTCAGTTGTTCATCCTTGAGGATGATTTTAGCTGTGTTATTTCATAAATGGCCTTTATTATGTTGAGGCATGTTCCCTCTCAGGTTACGTGAGTTACTCAGGTTACTGTAGTAATTGATTTGTGAATATTGAACCATCTTTGCATCCTGGAGCAAACCTGGTGATTGATCTTTTTAATGTATTGTTGTATGAGGTTTGCTAATATTTTGTTGAGAATTTTTGCATCTATGTTCATCAGAGATATTGGCCTGAAGTTTTCTGTTTTGTGGTGTCTTTGTCTGGTTTTGTTATCAGGGTAATGCTGATCTTGTACAATGCATTTGGATGCTTTCCTTCCTCTTCTATTTTTTTTTTTTTAATTTTTTTTTTCAACGTTTATTTATTTTTGGGACAGAGAGAGACAGAGCATGAACAGGGGAGGGGCAGAGAGAGAGGGAGACACAGAATCGGAAACAGGCTCCAGGCTCTGAGCCATCAGCCCAGAGCCCGACGCGGGGCTCGAACTCACAGACCGCGAGATCGTGACCTGGCTGAAATCGGACGCTTAACCGACTGCGCCACCCAGGCGCCCCCCTCTTCTATTTTTTGAGAATACATATTAACTCTTCCTTAAATGTCTGATAGAATTCACCTGTGAATTCATCTGGTCCTGGACTTTTATTTTTTGGTAGTTTTTGATTACAATTCAATTCACTTACCTGTAATCAGTCTGTTAATATTTTCTATTCCCTTCTGGTTCAGTTTTGGAATATTATATGTATCCAGGAATGTATCCATTTCTTCTAGGTTGTCCAGTTTGTTGGCATGTAATTTTTCAGAGCATTCACTTATAATCTTTTGTATTTCTCTGGTATCAGCTGTAACTTCTCCTCTCCCATTCATGGTTTTGTTTATTTGGGTCTTTTCTCTTTTTTTCTTGATGTCTGGCTAAGAATTTGCCCATTTTGTTTATCTTTTCAAAGAACTAAGTTGGTTTCATTGATATTTTCTATTTTTTGTTTTAGTCTCTACATCATTTATTTCTGCTCTGAATCCTATTATTTCCTTTCTTCTACTCACCTTGGGTTTTGTTTGTTCTTATTTAGGTGTAAGGATAGTTTGTTAATTTGAATTTTTTCTTATTTCTTGACATAGTCCCATATTTCTACATAATTTTCTCTTAGAACTGCTTTGGCTATGTTTCAGAGATGTGGGGTTGTTGTGTTTTCATTTTCATTTCTCTCCATGTATTTTTTAATTTCTTTGATTGTTTCATTGTTTAGTGTCATGTTGTCTAGCCTGCCACGTTTATGTTTTTTCCAGTTTTTTTCTTGTGATTTATTTCTAGTTTTATACTGTTGTGGTTGGAAAAAAATTCATGATATGATTTAAAGCTTCTTAAATGTATTGAGGTTTCTTTTATGACATAATATGTGATCTATTCTGGAGAATGTATCAAGTGTCCTTGAAAAGAATGGGTATTCTGTTGGTTTTGGATGGAATGTTTTGTATATATCTGCTATGTCCATCTGGTCCAATGTCTCATTCAAAAGCATTGTTTCTTTATTGATTTTCTGTCTGGATGATCTATCCATTGATGTAAGTGGAGTGTTAACATTCCCTATTATTATTGTACTACCATCAATTTCTCTCTTTATATGCATTAATATCTGTTTTATGTATTAAAGTGCTCCAGTTTTGGGTGGATATTTACAATTGTTATATCGTCTTGTTGGTTTCATCCCTTTATCATTATGTAATGTCATTCTTTGTCTCTTATTACAGTTTTTGTTTTAAAGTTTATTTCATCTCATTAAGTATTGCTACCGCAGCTTTTTTTCCCCTTCTTTTTGCATAGTGAATGTGTTTCCATCCCTTCCTTTTCAGTCTGTATGCTTCTTTAGGTCTAAGATGAGTCTCTTGTAGGCAGCATATAAATAGGTTTTGTTCTTTTATCCATTCTGCCACTCTATATCATTTGACTGGAGCATTTAGGCAATTTACATTTAAAGTAATTATTGATAGGGACATACTTATTGCCATTTTAAAATTTGTTTTCTGGTCATTTTGTTATTCTGCTTTGTTCCTTTATTTTTCTCCTGCTTATTTTCTTTGTGATCAAGGAATATCTAAAGTATTTTTGTTTGGCTTTCTTTTTGATTAATTTTTGTATATCTGTCATAGGTTTTGGATTTGTGGTAACCATTATGTTTATATATAATATCCTCAGTAAACAGTAGTTGATATTAATTTGATGGTCATTTAGGTTAATACACATTCTAAATTTAAAAAAGAAAAACAGAAAAAGAATAAATCTTTCTTTCTTTCTCCTTCTCTTCCCTTTTTACTCCTTTTTCAACATTTTATGTATACGTTATCATATTTTACATCTTTTCATTCATACTTTTCTTATGTCTAATTATGATCATTTTTTTTTCACTTAAAAAAAGTCCCTTTAACATTTCTTGTAAGACTGGCTTAGTGGTGATAAACTTCTTTATATTTTGTTTGTCTGGGAAACTATCTCCTTCAAATCTGAATGATAACTTTGCTGAGTAGAGTACTCTTGGTTGTAGCTTTTTTTTTCTTTTAGCATTTTGAATGTATCATGCCACTCCCTTCAGCTTGCAAAACTTCTGCTAAAAAATCAGCTTATAGCTTTATTGATTTTCCCTTGTAGGTAAATTTTAGTTTCCTTCTTTCTGCTTTTAAGATTCTGGTTTTATCTTTAATCTTTGACATGTTAATTATTATGTGCTGTGGTGTGGATCTCCTTGGGTTCATCTTGTTTGGAACTCTATCTGCTTCTTGGACATGGATGTTTATTTCCTTCCTTAGATTAGCAAAGTTTTCAGTCATTATTTCTTCAGGTAAGTTTTCTACACCTTTCTCTTTTATTCTCTGGGACTTTTATAATGCAAATATTTGTTTGCTTGATGTTATCCAAAGGATCTCTTAATCTATCCTCATATTTTAAAAACTTTTCTCTTTTTGCTGTTCAGCTTGTGTACATTCCATTACTCTTTCAGATCACTGATACTTTCTGCATCCTCTAATCTGTTGATTTCTTCTAGTGCGTTTTTTTTAATTTCAGTTATTGTATTCTTCTTGTATGGTATTGTGTTCTAATTGGTTCTTCTTAATATTTTCTATCTTTTTTGAAGGTCTCACTGAGTCTTCCACTTTTTTCTGAAGCTCAGTATCTTTGCAATCATATTTTAAATTCTTTATCAGGCCTATTACTTATCTCTGTTTCACTTCTTTTTCTGAATTTTTTTCTCTTTCTTTTGGAGCATATTCTCTGTCTCCTTTTGTTTAGTTTTCTGTATTTGGTTCTATGAACTAGGCAAAATGGCAACTTATCCTACACTTGAAGGAGTGGTCTTGTGTATGATGTCCCCCATGCAGATTTTGTGTGCTTGGTGACTGTTGTTGGCTGGCTAGAGCTGTGGTTGTATATGCTAGTTTCTCTTTTGAACCATGGCTTTTTACAGAAAGAATAAAAATAATATTAAAGAAAAAAGAAAGTAGTAAAATATAAAAGGAAAAGAAAAAACTAAAAAAGAAAAATATAAGAAAGAAAAAGAGAATAAGAAAGAAAAGAACAAAACCCCAATCAATCAATCCATAACAAAGCAAGACTAGATTAATTTTTTAAGTAAAAAATAATACTATATTAGAAAGTAAAATTTTTTTAGAAAACCAACACAAAACTGAGGCTTGTTTTCTGTGTCTCAACACAACAGGGCAGCTTATGTGGGCTTCAGGGCCTTGGACTTGCTGAGGTCGCAAGGTCCCTGTGACGACTGGACCCACCAGTTTGGCATCTGGATCAACCCCTTACAGCATGGGGACCCTTCAATTATGGAGTCCAGCCCCACCCTTTCAGGTTCCAGACTCAGCTCTGGTCTGGGCTTTCAAGCAGGCTTGGAAGAGAATATTCCCACAGTTCCTAGGCTCTCTTAAACCACTGCATCCTAGTAATAGTAGGGCTGGTGTGGGCTTGCCTATCCTGGACTCACTGAGGTCACAAGCTGTCTGTGATGATCTGACCTGCCAGTTACGGCGTGGGGATCCACGAATTAGGGCATCCAGACCCATCTCCAATCTGGGCTTTTAAAGTGGAGGGGGAAAAAGTGTTCCCACAGTTCCTCGGCCCTTTTGAATTTCTGCTTCTTTTTCTGTGTCCCAGTGCATCTAGGGCTTGTATGGGCTTATGGACCCTGGGTTTGCTGAAATCACAAGCCCACAGAGACAATCAGCCCACAGTGTCTGGAATCTGCTCCAGTACAGGCTTCCAAGGTGAGTTGGGATCATAAACCTTGTTGCTCTCCAGTCCCTCTGACCTGGAGAGCTTTCCTACAGCTCATGCACCACTTGGCAGAATTTCTAGCATTGTCTCTTTTATATGCTAGTTGCTTTTTTAAGGCATGACACCTTTTCTGTGCTCTAGGACAGAAAGATCTATTCCCAATCCTTCAGTACTATCCCTCCCATGCCATTTGCAACATTGGGGGTGAGGTTTCCCTTTATTATCATGTCTCCTCTCTATTACTGTTCTCTTCCCATTCTATCTTTGGTGGTTCAGTAGCTGTCCAATCAGTCCTCAGCTCTTCAGGAGGAATTGTTCTATTAATAGGTATAATTTGGTGTGTTCCTGGAGGAGGGGAGTTCAGAGTCTTCCTACGTCACTCTCTTGAATCAGAACTCTATTTCTTTATAATCATAAATTGTACACGTCATTTGTGCCATTATAGATTTGGGGGTTGTAAGATTAGATTTATTTTGATAAGAATGATAAAAATGGAAGATACATTTATATAAACTAACTACCTTACTAAGTGGCCAGGTGAATGCAAAAATAAAAGGAAGTAAGTTCGTAAGAGACTTTCAAAAATAACCACCTAATTAGGGAAAAAAACTCGAGTTTAAAACCATCAACAAATCTAGAGCATTTGCACAAACAGGATAATGATTTATCTTTCAGGAAGTGATTTGACATCATTTATGAAAAATGTCATTACCTAAATTGGCAGGCAATTAGATGAGAGAAACCGATTTTAGTGGAAAGAAAATGGACATGGTTTGTTTAAATACGGTTGACCTAATGGGTTGCTAACAAATCCATATACCAAAGGTTTTCTACTAATTAAAATTTTAATAAAGTTAATCAAATAAAATGTATGACATTTGGAAGTCATCTTTCAAAATTGCTTCAAAAATGTTTAGTTACTAATAGAAACTTTCCTAATTGCACAAATATATGTGTCCCTTTGAGGGGAGGCATTAGAAGCATTTCCCTCTTCCATTAGCTCAAAAGGATGGCTGTGAGAACATCTTGATTCTTTTAAGACAGTCTAGCTAATAGACTGTAGTAACAAATAGATTACTTAACTTGAAAGAGAATACATATATTCAAGGGCAAGAATAAGCAAAAAATATCCTTTCAAAAGCAAAGATGAGATTCAAAATAATAAGGTGAGGATTTTTAATGGAATAGTTCATATAATATTCTTTTCATCTTTGATGCTTACTTTAAATTTATCTCTATCCAAAACCTATAGTATTTCTGCATTAACATTCACGAAGAATTTTTCTGCTGAATGTATTTCACATACAACATTGTATAAACTTTAGGTGTATAGCATGTTACATTTAGATATTATAATATGATTGCCATTTTTAGCAACATCTATCACATTACATAATTATAGTACAATATTATTTATACTCATTATACTGTGCATTGGATCATTATGGCTTATGTACTACTTGTTCTAAGTTTATACCCTTAAACCATTCTCAGGAAGAATTTAACTTAGTGTAATACCATGCCCAAATACTCGATATAATGTAAAATCTTTTTATAATTCAATCTTTTTAATATAATTGATATAATGTAAAAAATATTGTCTCTAATTCAATCTTTTTAATATAATTGAGAGAGACTTCAGTGGATTACAATCTCTTTTTTACTTTTAGATTTTAAAATTCATTTCTTAAGTTAGTGAAAAAAAGTTGGTCTCAGTCACAACACTTCAGAAATTCAAATTATTTTTAAAAGAATGTATAGCAATGTATAAATGTATAAGAATGCCTAAGTCCTAAAAGGTAGCAAGATGACAATCTCTTTTTTTCTAATTCCCATTTAATTTGTCCTCTTGAGTTGATTTCACATAGGAGCTCAGGGATAAGGGTAATAGAAACACCACTTTATAGACTAAAGCATCACTATTCTTAATAGAAGCCAAGAATCCATTTACTTAGCACCAATAATTGGGCCTCTGGTACTCTTAAGTTCCTGGTTTAGAGCGTTTGACTTTCATAAACAGAATCAGCGTGTTACATGATGGCTTTAGTACTCTGTCAAAGCCTCTCTATTGCAACTTGGTTCAGTAGACTTGAGCATCTCGACGCAAAATTGAAAGGGAGAAAAGGACTTTTAAGGGGTGCTATAGACAAGGTAGAAATGAAAACACCCTTTGCCTTAGCTATTTTCCCTGAGGTAAGGATATTTGTCTGGCCCAGATATTCCTTTCTCAAGCTAAATATGGCTGGGGACACATGGGATGTCAATGGTGTTCTTAGATTATGATGTGGATTTCACAAGGGAATCGCAGAAGAGGTCCAGTTGTTGAAGCATTGTCTACATAGGCACACTTTGCTTCACAGAAACCCTCTATTCCCACAGTTAGGGGGTGCCACTCCTACACACATACATTTGTCCATCAGAAACAGGCCTTTTTATAAATAGTTCCATTTTCCCAAGGTAATTCCATCAGAAGTAGAAACTTGCCCCTCATTGGTTCACTCAAGTCCTTGTAAGCGGAAAATTATTATCACTACTATATTATCTTACTTGAAGGATCCAAACATTTGCCAACCAGACGTTCTTATTCATATTTGAATAAAATACACTTGATGTTTAAACTTGAAATATTCAATATTGGTTTTACTTCCATTTTTCCAAGGGTAGGTAATAATACCAAAATTCTGTGGGGATTTCCCCATACTCACAGGCCACTACCTTCTTACCCTTTCTCTTCATCTCATCAAAATGAAGTCATCACAATAAGAATTTTTAAGATTTTTTTTATGGCACACATGTTCGGATATGGGAAATGTATTACGGTCAGAACTAACCATATTTCTTACCTGCTGCCAAAATGTTTCTTAAAACTCTTGACTGCTTTTTTTGGAGTATTTTCCTTCAATTTTGTTTGTGAAACCCTAACAAAAATTGTGAATTATTAACAGATATAACAAGATCTCTATATATGGCACGTATCTGTGTGTGTGTGTGTGTGTGTGTGTGTGTGTGTGTGTGTGTGATATCTGTGTATTGTGTATAATTATATTTTATACACGTATATATTATATATAGACACACATACATATGTTTAATTTCCACCTGCCATGGCATGATTCTCCTACCTTCACTTCTCTGGAAAGAGCTGCTTCTTCTAATTCTTTAATTGAAGAAAACCTGAGTTAATCTCTTTATTGGCACAGCAGTAACTTTTTCATGTAGCCAATACCAGCATTTATTGAACACTCAGTGCTTCTCAAGAATTATATAATGGTTTACTCTACCCCATGAGGTAAACTTTATTACATAAATGGACTTTATAGATGATAACTTTGAGAAAATTGTTCAGTTACACAATATTAAGAAATTCAAACTCTTATTTTTCTGACACCAAATGGATGCTTATAAAAACTATAAAATGTGACTGACTTCCAATGGGTACCTCGGAGCTAATTTTACATGGTAAACCAGGCAGTCGCTTTCACAATATGATCATAGGTAATAGGTCCCCTGTGCTAAAATATCTCCCCTGTCTACAGTTGTACCTCAAATCCCACCAGATGCAAATACCCCTTAGAAGCAATGTATTCAAGTACTTCTGTGAATGTACTCTCTGTTCTCACCTCTTTTTTATTCTTATCTCAGATGAATAAATATTCCTTCTTCCTCCCTAGATGACACTCGCACCTGCACTTTTGCAACCATCATTTCCAGCTTCCTGTAAGACAGCAGTTCTCAGACTGTATTGTATGGAGCCTCTTGGCAGGGGTGCTGCAAAGGAGACAAAGCCCGGATGCAACCACCCCGCTTCACCCAGAGCAATTCTGTTTAATGCTTTCAAATTAGTATAATAAAAGAAAGATTTTGGATTGAGTCAGATTTCTTTCTTTCACAGTAGTAATGAGGGATTTTATTAGACCCTCTTTTATAAATCTTGGCTTAAACTCTTTCGATCTCTAGATATTTCTTAAAAATTCAATCTTTTAATTCTCATAAATGTATAAGAAAGGATTGTGCTCCATGTTTTCGAAGAGTTTACAATATAATTAAAATATACATAGACAGTTTCCATTAATGTGATAGGAATTATAATGAATTTATTACAGAGAACGTAGATATTGAAGCTTCTGTCTGTGGAGCTGATCAGAGGAAACCTCACAAAGTGGATTTCACTAACATTCTCAACTGTAGACACTAAAAACAGCAATTATTAACAGAACTCCTACAAGTTCCCGCAATAAGGGAGTAAAAGAAGCAGATCAGACAGACAATATCACTGGTAGCATGCAGCCACTCAGCAGAGAACACACAGGTTCTTCTATTTCATACATACGGAGATAAACATAATGTAAGCATTTTCACTTTTATGTGCATATCCGCATAAAATACCCATAAGTTGATGGATCATTTCTATTTCAAAGGTGATGATAACTCTGACATAGTCTGTTGCCTTTACAAATAAGTACTGATGTTTATCTCCGCTGAATCCCTTAAGAGAAAGAACTAGAGATTATATTAAAACCATGATGAGATACTGCTTCATACCTGTCGGAATGGCTAAAATTAACAATACAGAAGACAGGTGTTGGCAAGGATTCGAAAAAGGGGAATCCTCTTACACTGTTGATGGAAATGCAAGTGGTGCAGCCACTCTGGAGAACAGTATGGAGGTTCCTCAAAAAGTTAAAAATAAAACTACCCTACGACCCACCAATTGCAGTGCTAGGTATTTATCCAAAGGATACAAAAATACATTCAAAGGGGTACATGCACCCCAATGTTTAAACCAGCATTATCAACAATAAATTATGGAAAGAGCCCAAGTGTCCATTAACTGATGAGTGGATAAAGAAGATGTGGTATATAAAGATTCACAATGGAATGTTACTCAGCTATCAAAAAGAATGAAATCTTGCCATTTACAACTAGTGGATGCAGCTAGAGTGTATCATGCTAAGCGAAATAAGTCAGGCAGAGAAGGACAAATATATGATTTCACTCATACATGAAATTTCAGAAACAAAACAGGTGAACATATGGGAAGTGGGTTAAGGAGAGAAAGGGAAGCAAACCATAAGGGACTCTTAAGGATAAAGAACAGTGTTGACGGAGGGATGTGGGTGGGGAACGGGCTAATAGGGTGATGGGTATTAAGGAGGGCACTTGTGATGAGCACTGTAAGAGATGAACCACTGAAACCTGAAAATGCACTCTAAGTTAACTAACTAGAATTTAAATAAAACTTTGAAGAGAAAAAAATAAAAAAATTAATAAAACAAAGTCGAATATCCAACTTTCTACTGAAAAAAGTCTAATCTATCAGAAAGAATCTGTACTTTACCTTTTAACTCTGTGTCGTGTCTTGCATTCAGAAACGTTTTTGATGCAACTTTAACCTAGTACACACGGTGAAGCACATGCCTCTCTTGGGATTGTCTGTTTTGTGCTTTGATCTGCATCTGGATCTAGAGGAAAAAATAAAGCAGAAATCATATCGTTTTCATCACACACATGACCTTAGAGGAAGATTCAGGGGCTTCTTGTCTCTAATAGTGCGGGCAGGCATGCTCTGGGTTGATAGTAAGCCTATGGGTTTTGTATTTGTCAGGGTTCTCCAGAGAAACATCCCACTAGTTCTGTTTCTCAAAGAGAAAGAGAGAGACACACAGAGAAATTTATAATAAGGAATTGACAGACACGGGTATGGAGGCTGAGAAGTTCCAGGTCTGCAATTCACAAGCTGGAGAACCAGGAGAGCTAAGAGGATAGTTCCAGTCCAAGTTTGAGTCTGAACGGAGCAGAAAACCAATGTCCCAGCTTGAAGATGCAGAGAAAGCAAATTCTCCCTTACTCAGCCTCTTATTCTATTCAGACCTTTAAAGTACAGGATGAAGCCCCCCCCCCCCAACCCCAAATTGGGGAGGGCAGTCTCTAGTCTAACAATTCAAATGTTAATCTCATTCGGAAACATCCTTACAGACACATTCAGAATAATGTTTAACCAAATATCTGGGTAACCCATGGCCCGGTCAAGTTGACATAACATCAACCCTCACAGGTTTATCGTCATTTAGTTTTTGCTGGGAGGCAATGTGGCCGAGTGGTTATGAGCATATTCTCTGAATTCAGTCTGAGCCAAAAACCCATGTCCCTGATCCATCTACCTTATGAGGTTATTATAAGTATTAAATTAGTAAATATATAAACAACACAGGATAGTTTGCCATTATTATTGAATTATTGCAGTAGATTTTGCAAGAGTCTTGGGGGCATCTCATCTCAATTCCCTACTTTCCAAATTCTTTGTTTTCTTACAGGGATACAAGTATATATTTGGGAGAGAAATAGAGTAGGCAGAAGGTAGTGCAGAACCTTATTATAATTTTGAAGCTAATTAAACTTCAGTGGAAGCCTTAGCCTGTGAGTCACACTTGACCGTAAATATTCTCAGACTCCTACAACATGGAAGGCATCTCCAGATGCTGTTGTTCCGATGGTCACTGTAGTGTTAACCTCTGTTAAACTGGTACTTTATGGGCGATAATTCCAGGAGTCACAGTCTGTTTGAAAGTTGATTGTGAATTAGCCTGAGGGGGACTTTGGCAGTCTTAACTGCTTCATGAAATTTCATAAACACCACCACCTATGCGAAAAAGTAGATGATGGGACTTATATGTAATATAGCCAAATTCTAAATTTGAATTTCTTCCCTAAATTCTTTGACATAATCCAGCATTGTGACCCTCTGTGAATTCTTGATACTGTTTATGGAAAATTTTCACCACCCACCTCTCTGTTTATTTGAGTCATTTTTCAAAACAGGAAGAGTGCAATGTCTCAATTAAGGAGAGCTAAAGCCAAGACAATTAATTATGGGGGGGGGGGGGAGTTCTGCGATTGTCCTCTGTGGACAGGAGAGAAATCCAAGTACTCAAAATTTAAAGTAAACTAAGAATTTCAGTTTTTGCTGGTTAGGCTTTCCAACTGATCAGAGCCAACGTGCCAGACGCTATTGTTATTTTTTGCTCATTTTCTCAGTTGGACTTTGAACTCTAAAAATGGGTAAGATTGAGCTCTGCAGCCTGATGTGTTAGGTTTGTAGAGTTCTTTATAGTCTTCAGAGACTTCTGCGCTCTTATTCATTAGGTCATTATCTTCTTACATTTACTGCGTGAGGTGTGTGGGACAGGCGTTATTTTCCAGCTAAAAGAGAAAGAGAGAAGCTGAGTGGCTTGTCCCTGAATCACAACTTAGTTCACAAGAAGAGAAGCTCCAAAAAGGACAGGCGATTTTGTCTACTTTGTTCACTCATGTGTCCCCAGTGCCTGGAACAACGCGCGGCACCTAGTAGGTGTTAATAACATTTTGTAGGATTAACCAACGAATTTGATTAGGAAAACGGGGAACAGAATTCATTTCTTCAGTTCTACAAACTTTTCTATTGCACCTTTTATACTGGCGAGAGATGTTTTCTGGATTCAACTGTTGTCAGGTTTGTGGAGGCAAGTCCAACGGGCCTTCTCCATGGCTGGGGGGGGAGGGGGGGGAGGACGGGAACCCTCGCCTCGCAGTGACAGAGAAAGGAGAGGCGGGCATTTATGGGGAACCCCCATTTCCCTAAGTAGTCAGAGAAGAAGGTCTCTCGGGTGCCTCCGTTCCGAGGGCGCTGGTCTCCCTTTGGCGGCGGAGCGGGAATTCTCTGGAATTCCGGGGCTTGGCAGGCTCTAGGTGGCTGCCACTCTCGCGGTCCCCGCTGGGCGGCGGGCTAGCTGCGGCAGGAGGCGGGGCTGCCGCGTTCCCCCTTCCCGGACACTGAGGCGGGGGCACCACCCTCCCGCCCCCGGGCGGCCGCCGCAAGGTGAGGAGGGGCCGGGGTGGGGAGGTCGGATGGGGAGGCGGGGCCGGCGCTGGGGCGGGGGCGCGGGGAGGCAGGGCCTAGGCGGGGCCACCGAGTCGGGAGGCGGGGCCGGGCCGGGGCCGGGGCGGGGCGGGTGAGCAGGAAGGCGGGGCCCGGGCAGCTAGGCCGGTCGCTCTGGAGGCGCGCGCTGCTACGCTGGCAACAACGGCAGCATCCTCCTTCTCCCTTCCGCTTCTTTCTCTTCTACCCCTCTTGCTCCTCATCCATTACCGGCCTCACGCTTTTTTTTTCTTTCCCTTAGAGCACTCTTTCTCCAGGTCCAGCAGTAGTCTCAGCGAGCACCGCGGCAATCTCCCGATTTGCGCCCAGGTGAAAGATCTGTCATCACTCTCGTGCTGCCTAGGGCGTTCTGCACTCCCTCGCCCGGTTTCTCACCGGCAGAGGGAGCCTCCGCGGGGCAAAGGCGGGAGAAGGGTCTCCGTGCTACCGGCCTAGGTGAGCGGAACTGTCCTGAAGTGTCAATCCAGGCTTCTCCGCGTGTCCCCCTGGAGCCGGTCGCTGGCTCTGGGCTCCGGAGGAAAGGGGGGTGCGACTTTGTAGATCACCTCGAAGCTCCAGGATTAATGCTACCTTAGATTAATTAGGATGTGCAGCCATGCAAAGATGATAGGAGTGGGATTTCGAGGTGAAGCAAACTTAAGCCGTGAACTGCTTGTTGCGGAGTGAGGGGCACTTGTTCACTGGCAAATAATATTCCCTGTAAGTGCTCCACAAACAACTTGAAAGATAAGATAAATATTCAGAGTTTTGAAATACAGGAAAAATAAAGGTTGATGGGAGTGGAGTGTGGGGCATGAGGAAATGAGAAGGGATGAATTTTGCCTTTTTATGAGTTTTAGTCTTTACTCCTGTATTTTTTTTACCCCCTTTTTAAAATGATGAAAAGGAACATCCATGATTTACCTAATCCTTTTCTCTTTCTTCTTTTTAAAGGTTGTTTCAGGGCTGCTCTGCTGGCTGTCTTCTTTCTCTTTGTCTTGTCTTTGGAGATATAAATTTCAAAAATGTGTGGGAAAGAGGGCAGGAGTGTGGAAGGGTGTGATTGGGGAAAGGAAAGAGTGAAGTGACTCAAATTAGAAACGACATTTTGAATTGGAACGTTGGTGTTATTCTCCCTGGTTCCACCAGGCTCTGGGATTAGGTCAGCAAATGCAAAACTTTCAGTAGCAAGAAGCACATTTCTCAAGATTGTTGTTTGCCACCAGCTGTGAGCTCTTATTACAGTGCTTCTAGGACATTGACCCCAACAGTGAGGCATACATCCTTGTGTGCACACATAAATATGTAATGTTACAAACAGCAATGCATTTTCTAAAGACAAATCATTTGAGGGCTTGGGGATTGAACTATGCATGACATTTGTAAAGAAAATAAAAGGTATTATCTGGAGGTATGGGGCAAAGAGATCAATGGCTGTTGGTAAGGATGTGTGACATTAAATTCAAATGTACACTAGATTTTTAAAAAATCAGCTACGGGCACCTGGGTGGCTCGGTCGGTTAAGTATTCAACTTCAGCTCAGGTCATGATCTCAAGGTCCGTGAGTTCGAGCCCTGCATCGGGCTCTGTGCTGACAGCTCAGAGCCTGGAGCCTGCTTCAGATTCTGTGTCTCTTTCTCTCTCTCTCTGCCCCTCCCCTGTTCATGCTCTGTCTCAAAAATAAACATTAAAAATTTTTTTTAAATAAAAAATAAAAAGCTAGAATTGAAAATGACTGCAAACCCAACTGTCTAGTTAGTTAAGTGATATTATAAGGAGATGATTATATTTGAGAAAAAGAAATCAAGTTTCTGACAGACGAATCTCTTCTATTAAAAATACCAATTTAGGGGCGCCTGGGTGGCGCAGTCGGTTAAGCGTCCGACTTCAGCCAGGTCACGATCTCGCGGTCCGTGAGTTCGAGCCCCGCGTCAGGCTCTGGGCTGATGGCTCAGATCCTGGAGCCTGTTTCTGATTCTGTGTCTCCCTCTCTCTGCCCCTCCCCCGTTCATGCTCTGTCTCTCTCTGTCCCAAAAATAAATAAAAAACGTTGAAAAAAAATTTTTAATAAAAAAAAAATAAAAAAAATAAAAATACCAATTTAAATTTATTTCAAAATTTAATTTAGATCTCTTTTTATATATATGCTTTTAATTTTAGAGAAAGAGAGAGAGTGTGGGGGAGAGGGGCAGAGGGAGAGAGAGAGAGAGAGGAAGAGAGAGAGAATCTCAAGCAGGCTTCATGCTCAGCACAGAGCCTAATACGGGGCTCCATCCCACGACCCTGGGATCATGACCTGAGTCAAAATCAAAAGCGGGACACTCAACCGACTGAGCCACCCAGGTGCCCCCAGATCTCTTTTTTAACACACTTGATGACTTTGTCTCTTGTCCAACAAATATAAATTGTTATATACGGCGGTTCCCCTTGAAATCCATGCAGGTTCTTGAAAAATGCAATATGTGATAGACATGGGTGTAATAAGCAGGCAGTTCATCAATTCACTGCTCTTGACTCTTCTGGAAGCCGAAGAGTGAGGTTCTGATACAATATCTTTTCTGCGTTCCAGTTCCTCCACAATTTCCAAATCTCACGCAGGTACAGACTGGAGACTAGGTAAGCCAGGCCATAGCTGAGTCATAGCTGAGTGTCCTGTGACCTTATCTAGGGTCTTGCAAAGACCACTCTATCCAGAATTTATAGCATACACAAAATGGGTAAAAGCAGCATCAGCATGAGAAATCTAGAGCACAACGGAACTGAAAGGGAGCTGCTAGGGAATTAGATCAGGCAAAGGATGAGTACTGATATAAACAGTCAGTTCCAGGAAATCTACTAGGCACCAGAGAGATTTATGTGAGAACGACAACGAACTCACATGTCAGAAAGTCTAACAATGGAATGGGAAAGAGTTGCATACATATTATGTATGAACAGTTCATTGTGTCTTGTTTCCCATACATGTGAAATGGGGAGGATGATGATGAAGATGATGGTAATACAAATAATAATAATAGTAATATCTAATTGTTACTGATCATTTTCTACATGGCAGGCATTTTTCTCAGTGTCTTACTTGTATTGAATGTGTATATCACAATTGTTCATTATGGGTTCTGTCCTCAGGATTGTGAGACTTTCAGATTACCTGTTCTCTACCCACTGAGTGTCACTGCATGTCCCTGTCCTGGAATAACCCCAGTCTCACACTCTTCTGTCAACCTAGGGTTGCAAACCAACAACGGAGGAAGGGAACGTCTTCCTCTTGATAAACGGAACTGTGTTAGCTCAACGCCACTAACGGACCAGACTCACACTGTATGTCAAATAACAATGTGTTTGCGACAGTTTGGTTTGGATTTTTAATAATTCTTTATAAGATGTGAGATAGATAGATAGATAGACAGATATCTCTAAATATGTTTATATTTTCTCTAACCAAAGGAGTTCTCACTGATATAATTGCTTTCCTCGAAGGATTTTATTCCCAAAGCTCCTCCCCTATCCAATGTGCATACCACCTCCCAGAGAGTATTATGCAAATACTGAAAATAACAGCGTATCTCCAGCTTACCTATAGATTTGGGTTTGGGGATTTATACATTTTTATGCTGATGGCGTGTCATTGTCTTGTTGATAAAACATTAAGAAGGTATCCAGAGTTCTTAGGAAATCGCTACTGAATCTGAGGTATAAAATTCCATTTGTGATGTCAGCTTCCCCTGTCCTATACTGTATTGAACTGGAATTTGATTCCGGGAACTTTCTCTTTACCCCATTCTTTGCCCTGAAAAATTACAGCATCGTAAAAAACAAATTAATAAATTACTTTTATGAAGTGTACATGGTGTTTGCCTATGATTGTATAGCAGTGTTTGAATTGGAGCAAGGTTCGCATGGTGAGACACTGCTCCCGCACATAATTACAGCTTCACAAGTCATCAGGTAATACTTCTAGCAACTTGAGGAGGCGGAGTTGGTATAGTTTAAGCCTCCTTCACAAAATATCTACCCCCAAATTTTAATGCTCCAAAAGGCTGTCAAAAATAGTTGAAGACACTTAGGTTACATTAGTATAATATTTTTAAAAATTTTCTCTTAATGTTTATTCATTTTTGACAGAGAGAGAGAGAGAGAGAGAGAGAGAGAGAGAGAGAGAGAGAGCATGAGCAGGGGAGGGGCAAAAAGAGAGGGAGACACAGAATCCAAAGCAGGCTCTGAGCTGTCAGCACAGAGCACAATGCAGGGCTCGAACCCACAAACCATGAGATCATGACTGAGCCGAAGTCGGACGCTCAACCGACTGAATCGCTGAGGCACCCCTTAAGGGGTATATAAGAGAAATCTGAGCTCATGAAGAAAAATGCAAAATTCCCTATTTCGCTAAGGAAAACTATGTTCATGTATTTTAAGACACATGACCACTGTGTTGGTCCTATGTCAGATTTGTAAGAAAACCTCTATATTTATAAGAAAGCAGAACTGAAATCTTTTCAAAGTAAACATCTAATGAACAAAAATGTAAACATTAAAGTGTGGTTGATTCGTTTTTCAAAATTGCTTCAGAGTTTGTCAGTTATCTATTACAAACAAACCACTCCAGGTTTAGTAGCATAAAACAATACTTGCATTCTTTGTGTTAGAGCTAAGAATAGCACACCGCGAGACCAAATTGTCTCTGGAGCCTTAGCTGGGGAGACTCAAAAGCCGAGTTCACCTGACAGATGGTGACTGGAAGGAAATGGTGGTGTTTTCACTCACATGTGAGGCTGTTAGTGCCAACTGTATCTTGGGTCTCAGGTGAGCTTTCAAATAGAACATTTACCAGTGACCTTCTGTGGTCTCTCTAAATGGCTACTTTGGACTCCCTTACAGTATGCAAATGGTTACTGAGAGCAAGCCTTCTCCAAAAGCAAACTTGGATGCATGACATTTTATGATTGACCCCAGAGATCACATAGCATTATCTTTCCCCTCTGCTATTGACCAAGGAAGTCACAAAGTCCAGGAGATTTCAGGTGGTGCCGCATAGACCCAGCCTTTTTATAGGAGGAGGAGCGTCACAATCTCATTGCAAAAATAGCATCTTGGGTAGGGTGTAGACTGGTGTGGCCATCTTTTGAAAATACAATATATTGTAGTCTTCCCATAGGCTTACAATTCACCTGTCCCTTGCATGAAGATACACTTATATTTTCCTATGATGTCCTCAAGACTCATCCAATTGTGAGAATGAGAAGCAGCTTTATTTTCATACCCTGTAAGTGCTGGCTCCTTAAACTTACTCTTTTAGCTCATCTCTCTTCTCTCTCATTTTCTAAGTTAGTGGCTGATAACCAAATACATTTTCAACACTGCTTGCTAATCTAGCCAGGTCACCATATTCCTCAGGTATATTTTCTATTAGCCGTTATTGCAGAAAATAGTTTTGCTGAAATTTTGCCTGTGCGTAACAAGTGTCCTCTTTTGTCCAACTTGGACTAACAATCTCTTGAAAGCTTTCCCAACTTCTTCCCAGTCCCAAAGCCAGTGCTGCATATTTTAGGTTTTTATCACCTTAGCACTCCGCTCTTAATACTAAAACCAATACTACTGCTGCTATCATGATAAACCACCCCAACACTTAGTCATCTAAAACAGCTATCTTCAAGCACAAGGATTCTGTGGGTGAGGAAGTTGGGTAGGGCACAGTATGGATGATTTGTCTGTACCCCGTGGTGTCTGGATCTTCAGGGATGGAAGTCGAAATGACCCCACTTATCATCCTTCCCAAAGACCTGTGTCTATTGTCCCCACAGTGCTGGGCTCCAGGGTTAGATATTCTGGTTCCTAAAGGATGAACCCTTATATCAAGGTTTGGAACATGGGTTTTGTTAAACTGTTGGCTAAGGTTGTTGCCTGAGTCCATGTGTCCATGGACAAGCAGGCAGGAAGTATAGTCCTGGCCTTCCCAGGAAGAAGCAGGATGCGGTTACGTAATGCAGACTCAAGGAATGTATTTGGTGTCCAGGTGACCCTCTCTGTCACCTCTTGGTACTCTCTTGTTCAATTCTGACAGTAAATAGCCAAGTGCAGCATTTAGGGCTGAAAAGACCGTATCGCCCAGGGGCTCAGATGCTGTTGAATGAAAAATCTATCTTACAATATTTTACATTCCCATTGTCTTTATATTCTTTCTAGTGAAGTCACTTTCTTTATGAATCTTAATATTACAAAATATAACATCTTAACTTATTTTTTTACTTTTATATTACGTTAAGACTTACTAACAATGATTATTTAACTTCAGGTCAGATAGATGAGCTATAGCCTTTCCTGGTAGAGGAAAAAAGTTAAGACAAGAGCAAGATGCCACTTGCAAAACATTTCAGAAATTAAATATTTGCTCTGCAGTAACATGAGAGGGAAATATTTTTTAAGAGCAAAAGTTTGATCATGACTGCTGATTAACCAACTGTATTGATCGTTAAGGGTAGACAATTGTCATGACACTAAGACAATAACAGGCTTTTGAAGTAATTTTCTTTAAAGAATAATAGTACTTTGGGGCACCTGGGTGGCTCAGTCGGTTGAGCGGCCGACTTCGGCTCAGGTCATGATCTCACACTCCGTGAGTTCGAGCCCCGCGTCGGGCTCTGTGCTGACAGCTCAGAGCCTGGAGCCTGCTTCAGATTCTGTGTCTCCCTTTCTCTCTGACCCTCCCTCGTTCATGGTCTGTCTCTCTCTCTCTGTCTCAAGAATGAATAAACATAAAAAAAAAAAATAATAGTACTTTGTTACATAAATCTATCTCAGAGTGCCCAGTAGATTTTTATCTGTTAAAATTAGATGTAATCTAAAAAATACAAGCCACCAAATGAAGTCGATTTTTGAAACCATATTTTCTACAAAAAAAAAAAAAGATTCATAAAGCCATTTGGAATGCTTGTTTTTGAATTTTCCTTTACCCTCGTAAAGTAAAATAGTAGCGTTAAGGTTTGAAAAGATTTTGAAATCATTTGGTTTAACTCCCTCCCTTTGTAGAGAAAGAAACTAGAAGGTTTATTTGAGTCACCCAAGATCATGCTGCTAATTACTATCAGAACTTCCAACTAACGTGTCGAAATCTGGTATAAAATGCTCTCTGTCACAATGTCCTTGGAATAATAAGTGTTTATTTTTTCCATCTTGATGACAAGTTTCCTGCTTTTTTCGTTTGCTGGTTATTTTCACTAAGTAAGCTTCAGCCTGCAGTCTGCATTTCTATTTCTCTTCCTGAAAACAAATAAAAGTTTTGGAGAGGATTGCTTTGTATGTGCCTGTCTAGTATTAAAATATGAAAAAGAAACCTCTTCACCCAATATATACTTTTGTCTATCGCATAGGATGTTTAAAATTGCTTACCCATTTCTCTCACGTAAGGACGCTGTTCCAAAGGATACCAGCCAGCATCAGTAGAACAAAGAAGGAAAGTAGGAATATAAGTAGACTCCCACTGAAATTTCTAGTTTGCTGAGATTTTGATATCTCATAGGTCTTGGATAACTGCTGCTGGATATAAGCATTTTTTCCTGGTTTTGTTTTTGATTCTTAGTTGAACTGTAACTAAGTCACTGGAATTTGTTAATGGCTAGAAAACTTAATAACCCAAGACTGCCAATTTTTCTCCCTGGGTTTTGTTTGTGTTTTCTTCTTTTTCTTTGGAATGACATGAAATGTAACAGTTTAGATTTATTACAGTTTCATATCTTTAAAAATAATTTAGTAACTGCAAACAGAACTAATAACTTTCTGTTAATTTAATTTTGGGTTATTTTCTTCTCGCCCCTTTCCTGTCAGAATTCCTCTCCATCATACTTTCCTTACAGATGTAACCCATGCTTTGAAAAATATATTTGTGATACAGTGCTTGCATTTGACATCTCTTTTGCAGTGCTTTGCAACTGAGTTACATGTGTGTGACCTTTCTCAGCACGCTGACGCAAATGGCATTTTATGTACCTGTTGCTTATTGGATAGTATGCATTTCATATTTTTTTGCAAATGGAAACAGAAAGCGAATTGTCTTTATATGATTTACTGCTATTAATATGGATGCTACAAACATCAAAAGTAAGTACAGTTCCATTCATATTTATATTTGCAAATGATTTCTATGGCCTTTATGGGAGAGGTTTCCATGGGGATAGTAAAAGACATGCCCTCTGCTGCAGCTTGCATAACATGCTGATAATCACACTCTATTTATTGGGAACTTCACTGCTTTCCTGTGACTGGTGTCAGGGAGCTACAGTTGCCTCTACTGCAGAGCATCTCGATTACTGAATTGTGTGTGATCTTGTGTAGGACATATGTCTGATCCTCAGCGTGCTTGAAGAACACTTCAGTAAGAAATATACTCACTAGAAAACGTGTTGTTTGATTCTTGGGTGTAAACAGCTTCACTGTTAATCAGATACATTAAAATAATAAACAGTACCTGCTGCTTATTCCTTAAAGGGTTAAGTTTGCCACATTCCTTGAGAAACACGCCAAAAAGCTTTCGCTGAAAGTAGTTTGAGGGCACAGTTGTCCATTTTCTCTGCCAAATTCCTCAGGACAGTTTTGAACTTTTTGCAAGTCTCTGTGTACATCATTTTACAACATTTTCTTCTTAAAATACCCCCCAACTCCATCATAAACTTGATTATCAAAAGGGACTTGGGGAGAGGGGGGCAAAAGTAGATTTTACGCCTGCTAAATTCTTATGCTGTCTTTAGAGGTCAACAGGAAAATAAAAGGATTTCATCAAGATTTTCCAACTTCATGAAAAAAATATGTACTGTTTATGTTGAATCCTGGAAGCCTCTACTTAGAAAGGAACCTATTAGGCAAAAAGCTTTGCATATTGTAAGCTTGATGTTATGTTCAGAAGTGAAAAGGATCGCAGATGACTAAATAATTCAGGGTGACAAAAAAAAAATAAATAAAAGGTCTAAGCACGTCCTCAGATATCACTAAAAGAGTCATTTGAAAACATTGAAACTAGAGCCTAAACTGAAGTCATTGTCAATATCCGACCGGCCATCTGTGAAAGCCCATGTGCAGCACGTTCTTTCCCCCAGCCCCGCAGAATCCCTGGCCATGGGGCTCTGCATCCTGAGCTGAGATCTGGCTGCCAGGTTCTCCCATGGGGACGCCCAATCAGTTTTGCTTTTTTGAGAATTGTGACACGAGCCAGACATTTTCCAGTTTCTGTGCTCCAGAAGCCCTCATCGGCTTAATTTTCTAAATAACAGTCTTTCCATTTGGAAATAGCATATACCAACCATGTAAACATGTTTACCCTGATATGCTTTATAAATGATAATTTCTCTCCATATTGTGGTTCCTTGGTAATACATTCACATTTAAAAGGAAGGAGTGTCTGCACAATACATTAACCTAATGGTTTCCGAATTTTTCTTTTAACAAAATATTATTTCTAGCCACTTTCAAAGAAAATCATATGTTTTCTCTGTTCTATTCGACAGGTAAAAGTTATTCTAGAGAGTAGAGGGTGTTGGCAACTTCTCTTTCAGTTGCTTTTTGGGATGGCATGAAGGTACTTTGGAGAAGCCCCAGGGAGCCACAGGAAACAGCCTTCAAACCATTTCCTTAGTCCAATGCATTAACTAAGAAAATTAGGAATTTCTTTTCTAATTAGAAACAGATTTAGGACAGCCTCTTTTTAAGTATACATTGAGCACATGCTATGACTATAAAGTTGAATAAAGTGAACATATATGTAAAGATTTCAAGAAGAGTCTGGGCCTAAATACTTGCACACAAATATTTTTCTGGAATGATTCTACTGTTGAAATCCTCAAAGGATCTCAAATTAGAGAATCATTGGATTACGATTTCGTTAAATTGGGGTAATAGAGTGTGATTCTTCTATCTTGGAATTTTACAACACGCCTTCTAATTTTTTCTCTTTCTACACCTCTTCCCATCGTCTATTGAATGGGTAAAAATCTTACCATGAAGAACTGATTAATAAATTGAACACAACTTAATTTTGTTTAACATACAGTTTATCACTTTGAGTTTCAAAGAACATCAAAGTACAAAAGGCGATAGAAGGCAAAACAGAATCAAAGTATTCGTAGGACCTCTGAACTCTACAGGTATTTTGGTTTTTGCTTTTGATGCCTGCAGCTGAATGCCATCCTTGAATTAACACAGTTGCCGGCTCTTTTGCAGAAGGGGAAAGAGAAGCAGGACACATTAGAGATGCCTAGGTGTTGCATTAAAGTTAACTTTCAATTTTCCCCTCAGGAAGATGCACGTTTTTTATGGCATAGGAGGAACAAAAAAAAAAAACAAAACAAAACAACAACAACAACAAAAACACTTTTCCTGTACGAAGTTTTTCCAGCTCTACCCAGTATTATGTCCTGGGGATTTATGTCCTGTCTCATTCTGAAAGGGCTAGAGATGGCTTAGAAAATAAAATATAGTGTGAAAAAAAAATTTTAAGGCTAAAGCCAAACAGAGCCCAAAGAAATGAATCAAAATGTATGCAGGAGGATGAGATTTAAAGTATTTGGTAGGAAGTTTGCCCCCAAGCTTTCTGATAGTTACTACAAATAAGAGAAATGTAATGGACTATAGAGCCTTTATTTTTATTCAAAAATAGGAGACACATTCATATCTAGAGATGGGCTTTTTTAGTGGCAATCTCAAACAAGAATTTAATCCCTTGTTTACAAAGGAAGAACACTGAACTATGGATGAATAGCCTGTGAACAGGAGAGGAGAAAGCATTAAGCAAGTAAATAAACCCTATGCAGTGATTTAAAATACTAAAACAGAAAATCGATCCAAATGCAAAAGAATATGCCTATATATTTTAATTGCATTGATAAGACATAAAGCCTTGGGATTTTTTTTAAGTTTATTTATTTTGAGAGAGAGAGCGAGCACGCGCGTAGCCCAAGAGTGTGCACTTGCATAAGTGGGGGGGGGGGGGGCTGAGACAGGGGGAGCAAAAGAGAATCCCAAGCACTATTAGTGCAGAGTCTGATGGGGGGCTCCAACTCACAAATCTGGAGATCATGACCTGAGCCGAAATTGGATGCTTAACCAACTGAGCAACCCAGGCGCTCCAGAATTTTTTTTACAATGGTTAATCCAACACGTTTTTCACTAGTCACTAAAGCTGATCACTTTGTCTTATTCTTTATTCTCCAAATGGTTCTTAAGTTTGATTATTTAATCGTGAGGTTGATAAGACCTTCATTACTAATGAATGGAGGTGCAGAACAAGGACCGGTCATGGTTAGCTGAGGGCAAAGCTAGATTTTCTTGTGTGCAGTGTAGAACTTGGTCTCTTAGCAACACCACCTTTCTGAGTGGTGGTTCAAATATCCAGTTTCGTTACCGGGAATGAGATCACTTCTAGAAGCACAGTCTTTGCTACAAATTAGGTTTTGTCAGGTGGTGGTTTTACAAGATCTCCTTACCAGATGCAAAACAAATTGTTAAAAATTTGTTTTGACGTTCCTTGACATAGATAATTAACATCTTTTCTCCCTACTCCCACCCTATTAAAAACATGGAATTGTAGAGCCCAAAGAAATATTCATCAGGAATGGAAACCAACTAAATATGTAAGAGAAAATTAGAGAGTGAGCGAGGAAAACTAATCAATTAGGACCACAGACCCAGCAGCTCTGGAGGATTTGAAACTGATATAACAGTTGAAAAAAAGAGAAACTGATTTACAAGAGTAAATTTATAATAGTATTTGGCAACTATATAAGACTATCTATCTATATATTTAATATTTGATTGCATGTAAATATTTATGAACACAAATATTCAGGAAATAGTAATTTATTGAATTGTTTTTGATATAAAATATTTAATAATATTAGAAATATATCTTATGCATGAGAATCCTGCTCTGATCTACGATTGAAATTATTGATCCTTTTCTCTATATTTGGTACTTTATTCATTAGCTCAGTGTGAGATAGTCTCTCTTGCTTCAAACTAGACTTAAGTTATGAAAAAAACTTATAGGATATTGAGGCTTCTTTATTTTTAGCATCAGAAAAACACTGTATAGTTTCCTTATTGTTATGCTAGTTGTTTATAGTTTGTTACTTTTGATTTACCCCCAGCCCCAAATAGAATGTAAATTCCATGAGAGAGAGAGAGATTTTACTTTGTTACTGTTCACGGGTCTAACCCGTGTTTTAAAGAATATCTGGCAAGAAGAAAAACCTCAGCGAATACTGATTAAATCAATTAATGAATCATGATAGGAATAAAGCGACAAAGGCTTTGTGTGACATCAAATCACTTATGCTGTCACACAAAGGGGAGTGAAAAGGTGACAGCTCACAAAGTCCAAATGCGTGCCCTGCAGATACTGGGCATGGCTTGACACTGGTCATTTGACAAGGACAGTTGTCTTTTGACTGTAGTACAGTGTTTCATGTAGGCTTACCTAGGAACCAAAGTGTTTTTGCCTTGAAAATCCTACTCATGACTCCTTTGGTGTTCGTCATCCATTTCAAAATCATGACACAAACCAGATAAAACGGGATGCGATGATTATCAGTTCTGCCGCCCACTCGGAGGACAATCCATGCCCTTTCTAGCTTCACTGAATTCTGATTGAATTTTCCAATGGAAAGTGAGAACAGTTCTCTTTTCCAGCCTGGTGACCCCATACAAAGCAGCCTATTTCCCTTCGTGAAATAACTTTCCTTTTCTTTCTGACTCTTCTGATTAGTTTGCTTATTTGAGTTTTATTGATCTTGAGGGCAAATTCTCCTCTGATTATCACTTCTATGAAATTTCAGTTGTATTTTTTGACTGACTTTCATTCATCTCTCCCTTCTAGAGACAACAACTTAACATTTCTCATTGTTTCCTCATTTAAAAGAAAACACAATATTGCAAAATAATAAAATGCTATAGCTATTCATATTGTCACCATCCCTTCACCATCATGGTTTTACCTATTACCTCCTACCTGGACACTTAATTTTTCATTGATCCAATCATAGGTACATACTGTATTTATTTCATTATGTTCTTATAGCATCATATTATAAACACATTTCTAGAACTTCCATGTATAAACTTTAGTAGTGCCATGATATTTTACCATGTTAATATGACATGGAGTATAACACAAACTTTCTAATGCTGGACCCTCTGCTTTTTATCCAAACTTTCACCAGCATAGCATGCCTGATTTTTATTGAATGGCTACTGAACTCACAACTTACCTATTGCTGTATGATTTCTAGATGACTTCATGTTATATCTTCGTAATTCTCAACTCCGGTAGACCCAATGTCTTCTTTAATAACAGAATATGGTAACACTTTCTTTACTGTATTCTGAAATAAAAATAGATAACATAACTGCATACACAAAAACCCCAGAGTTAGAGGGACACGGATGCAATTCTCCCCCATGTGCCAGTCTGCCACGTGGTCAGCAGCGTGCACGCTTCTTTTGGTTGGTTTTCCTGGCATCTCCCAGGATGCCAGAAATAATCCCAGAGCTGAAGTATCCCATTCTGTAACTGTATTCACAATCACCTCATCTCTCTCACAGCCAAAGAACTGATAAGGCAAGTTTCATGCCTGACTGTCTCACTCCTTAAGAAAGAAGAAAAAAAAAAAAGCTTTTTTTTCCTAGAAAAACTTTGGTGAATTTGTAGTAGCTGGCTCAGTGTTCTGCCCAGTCATACTTAAATCACTGTGGAGAACATGGCTTGGCTGTATTATCTCCGGTGCCACAAATGAAGTGGAAAGATAATGATAGCTGTCAAATAGTGCCAGCCTCCTCTTTCGTTTGTATGGAAAGTCAGAGAGTCACAGTGTATTCCCTCTCTTCAGTTTTATTCATTATTGGTGGTGGTATTTACCTCTTATTTTGTGAGTAGCTACTCTGGATTCTTTCTTTTTCTTTTTTCTTTTTTTGGTCTGGAAAGAGAACCAGTTCTACCTACCGTGTACTATTACATTGATGTTACAGCAGCCTTCCTAGCGGATAAAGTCAAAGGCATGATGTCTTTATTATTTACATTCTTTTTATATTTTTATTTTTACTCTAAGCTCACAAACTTATAATAACAATGCAGGAAATGATTTTGAAAAACCATAACACGGTTTTTCAGAGATGCCTAAGGCCGTCCCACTCATCCTTAGTAAAAAACAATATATTATGGAAACCTCCACAAAAACATAGAACATCAATTTTTAAAAGATGACATTTTTCACAATAATCACATGATGGTTGCTTTCTTGAAAATGGATGCAATTTGTAACAAATAAATCGCAAATACACTATAAAAAAGATACAATTTTAAAATTCATCTTTGCTTATAGAGTATAGTTTATGTTTCATTGCCTAAATAACAATGGGGAATACTAGACAACAGACACCAGTGTAGAACACAGCTGGTATAAATTATGAAAAGACCTTGTAGACTTGAGGTATCTAAATTGGTATGGCTTCTTTAAGAAACTTCATTAGAGTTTTAATGGATTTTCTTTTTGCTCACTTCCTCTAATTTAAAGTGGACTGTTATGAGAATGGTGGCACAGTCAAGTCTTTAAAATACCCAGAAAGTAGGCATCTGGATGGCTCGGACAGTTAAGTGCCTGCTCTGGACTTTGGCTCAGGTCATGATCTCACAGTTCATGAGTTAGAGCCCCACATCCAGTGGGAGCTTGCTTGGGATTCTCTCTCTCTCTCCTTCTCTCTCTGCCTCCCCTCTGCTTGTGTTCTCTGTCTCTCTGTCTCTGTCTCTCTCTCTCTGCCTCAAAATAAATAAACTTTAAATAAATAAATAAATAAATAAATAAATAAATAAATAAATAATCAAATCCCCAGAAAGTTTAAAATGATACCTTAGTTTCTTTAACAGAAAGTGGAGTTCATTAAAATCATCCCAGTAGACTTTCCTTTAAAAATCCATCAAAGCATCCGAATAATTGAGAACATAAGTAGGTAGTTTCATTGTAAGTATATGCAGAGTACAACAAACTTCACCTTCTTTATTGCCTTTTTCTCTCCCTCTTTCTCAACCATATAGACTCATTTTATGGGAAAGGTTTGAGACAATCATGTTCTTTTTTCCTGGGTGATGGGGCGGATGCTTGTTCAATGTTTTTAAAGCCACATGCTGCAGGACAGTCTCACCTGGCATCTCTCTGCTCCTCCAACTGCCTTCTTGGGTCCCACTTCAGCCTGCAAATGCAAGGTCCTGCTCCAGAAATTGTCCACAGGGGGTCACAATCATAAGCTGTGACATATTAAGCATCATTTTCGATTGCTAAAAGGGCAGAAAAGTGAAAACAAACTCATTAAAATGTTCTAATTAATTGGATTTCTTCTCATCTAAGGAAAAAATATAACACATATTTATAAATATTCACATTAACCTAAGCCAATGGTTTCACACTGGATTACTAGTTACCCTGGGTAAAATGAGAGAAACTGACAAGGCTGTTCCACACTTAACCTCTAGCCAATTCAGTACAGCACAAATTGTGTTGATAATGGGAACATTTTTAGCAATTTATTTTAACAGAAGGAGAAATGTACATTTTCCCCTAAAATAATTATAAGATTTATGAATAGGTTAAAGGGGGAAGGACAAAAAAATCATATTGCAGTTTTGTCTTGGCAAAATATTCCTAACAAAATTGTACTTCTTTTTTTTTTTTTTTTTTTAATTTTTCAACGTTTATTTATTTTTGGGACAGAGAGAGACAGAGCATGAACGGGGGAGGGGCAGAGAGAGAGGGAGACACAGAATCGGAAACAGGCTCCAGGCTCTGAGCCATCAGCCCAGAGCCCGACGCGGGGCTCGAACTCACGGACCGCGAGATCGTGACCTGGCTGAAGTCGGACGCTTAACCGACTGCGCCACCCAGGCGCCCCAAAATTGTACTTCTAGAATCCATAAACAAAACTGCAGGGGCACCAAGGCATGTTCAGCATGAAGATAATGAAACTAATGAATTGTTCATGTAGCCATAGGTTCCTGTAAAACTTATTTAAAATGCTATTCCTTATATGCCATTGGTTAAGACCTTTTGCTGAGGGGTTGAAATTATCAAAGGCTTTCTGACATGTGGCCAAAGGGAAAGCAGATTTGTGTTTACATTTAGTTCTGATTAGGTGGGGTACATGTATGTGTGCCTCCCGTGTGATTGTGAAGTTACTGCTGGCAGTCCCAAAGCAGGGAAGGCTTCTGGAATCATGCCAATGTCAGCTGTGCCCGCTTACCTGGGGACATGAGGGTGCAGAGACACAGGTCATTGTGCTACTGGAGCATGTCCTATGGCACCCAGCCCTGGAAATAGGCATGTGAGCCATGGAGAAGAAACCAGGTTGGAAATGAACGAGTCAGGATCACCACATTAAAGGTGGGGTTCTCTTCTTTTTCTCCACTGGAAAATACTAATATGAAATCATTGACATATTAAGAAAATGTAAAAAATATGCAATCAAAAGATTAAGAAAAAAAGATATAGGGGCGCCTGGGTGGCGCAGTCGGTTAAGCGTCCGACTTCAGCCAGGTCACGATCTCGCGGTCCGTGAGTTCGAGCCCCGCGTCGGGCTCTGGGCTGATGGCTCAGAGCCTGGAGCCTGTTTCCGATTCTGTGTCTCCCTCTCTCTCTGCCCCTCGCCCGTTCATGCTCTGTCTCTCTCTGTCCCAAAAATAAATAAACGTTGAAAAAAAAATTAAAAAAAAAAGAAAAAAAGATATAAAAGACTGAGTTAGGCAGTTAATAAGAATATTATATTTGTCTGGATTTTATGATATTTATGGTATGTGTCATCTTACTAAAATATCTGGTTTAATACAAGTTATACCTCAATAAAAATAATTATAATAATCTAGTTTATAGTGATTTATTTCTTCACTATAAATAAGAATTCATTTTGTATCTGATGCTGTACTTGTGATTTTAGATTTTTTTTCTTTTAAAAAAATTTTTTTAATGTTTATTTATTTTTGAGAGACAGAGAGTGACACAGAGCATGAGTGGGGGAGACACAGAGAGATAGAGGGGTGACACAGAATCTGAAGCAAGCTCCAGGCTCTGAGCTGTCAGCACAGAGCCCAACCTGGGGCTCGAACTCACAGACTGCGAGATCATGACCTGAGCCGAAGGTGGATGCTTTACTGACTGAGCCACCCAGGTGACCCTAGATTCTTTTTCTTAAAGAAGTTTCCCCAGTGTGTATAATCTTCTATATCCACAAAACCTGGATCTATACCTTAATTCTGTGCATTAATTGTCTCTTTTGTGGCCCTATATTATCAGTTGATATTAGGTAGGATGTGGGAGGCAGAGAACCAATCTTGGGTTTTACAACCTACTGTTTCCTGATATCAAGTATTGCAATACTGGTATTGCAAGATATATCTTGGGCACATCAGCACCACATTCCCACAGGCATCCTGGTGTTGCTAAGGCATTTCATAAGCAAAGTTCTCTCTTTCCAGGTGGTAGATTCTTAACCTCTTCAGGATCTCTGGGGTAGTTAGAAATTTTTTGTGGGATTGTGATGCCTCCAGCTTTGGTTTTCACAATTCCGGACTTCAAGCTGTATTACAAAGCTGTAATCATCAAAACAGTATGGTACTGGCACAAAAACAGACACAGAGATCAATGGAATAGAACAGAGAACCCAGAAATGGACCCACAAACTATGGCTAACTAATCTTTGACAAAGCAGGAGAGAATTTCCAATGGGGGAAAAAAAAAAAGGTCTCTTTAGCAAACTTGACAGTGACATGAAGAAGAATGAACCTGGACCACTTTCTTACACCATACACAAAAATAAACTCAAAATGGATGAAAGACCTCAATGTAAGGCAGGAAGCCATCAAAACCCTCAAGGAGAAAGCAGGCAAAAACCTCTTTGACCCTGGCCACAGCAACTTCTTACTTGACATGTCTCCAGAGGCAAGGGAAACAAAAGCAAAAATGAACTATTGGGACCGTATCAAGATAAAGAAACTTCTGCACAGTGAAGGAAGCAATCTGCAAAACTAAAAGGGAACTGATGGAATGGGAGAGATATTTGCAGAGATAAAGAGTTACTATCCAGAATCTGTAAAGAACTTATCAAATTCAACACCCAAAAAGCAAATACTCCAGTGAAGAAATGGACAAAAGACATCCATAGACACTTTTCCAAAGAGGACATCCAGATAGCTAACAGACACATGAAAAAATGCTCAACATCACTCATCATAAGGGAAATATAAATCAAAATCACAATGAGATACCCCCTCATACCTGTGAAAATGGCTAAAATGAACAACTCAGGCAACAACAGATGTTGGTGAGGATGTGGAGAAAGAGGAAGCCTTTTGCACTGCTGGTGGGAATGCAAACTGGTGCAGGCACTCTGGAAAACAGTATAGAAGTTCCTTAAAAAATTAAAAATAGAACTACCCTACAACCCAGCAATTGCACTTCTAGGTATTTATCCAAAGGACACAGGAGTGCTGTTTCGAAGGGGCATTTTCACCCTAATGTTTATAGCAGCGCTATAGTTTATCCAGCCAAAGTATGGAAAGAGCCCAAATGCCCATCAACTGATGAATTGATAAAGAAGATGTGGTATATATATACATGATGAAATATTACTTGGTGCTCAAAAAGAATGAAATATTGCCATTTTCAATAATGTGGAAGGAACTAGAGTGTATTATGTTAAGCAAAATTAGTCAGAGAAAGATAAATATCGTATGTCTTCACTCATATGTGGAATTTAAGATACAAAGCAGGTGAACATAAAGGAGAGGAAGCAAAATTAATATAAAAACAGAGAGGGAAACAAAGCATAAGAGATTCTTAAACACAGAGAGCAAACCGAGGGTTGCTGGAAGGGTTTTGGGTGGTAGGATGGGCTAAATGGGCAAGGGACATTAAGGAGGATACTTGTTGGGATGAGCACTGGGTATTATATGTAAGTGATGAGTCACTAAATTCTATTCCTGGAAAAAAAAAAAAAAAAGAATTTGTTGTGGGAAAACAATACATTCTCAGTCAAGCATGAAAGAATGATACCTTGGGGATTTTCCATAAAGTATTGAATTACTAAAAACGATATATCTAATTTGCCACACACTACTGTACTGTTTTCCTCTCTTTACATCAGCCTTTTGGGATAATGTTGACCTTTATTTAAAAGTGAGCAAAATTCTCACATAATTAACAGCACACTCTTCCTTAACTTGGAAAGCTCCCTGAACACTGAGGTCACAACACCCAAACCTGAACAGATTGTCTACCATTTTCTATATTCATTTCAAAATTTTAGCATATCAGGAGAATAAATCTAGTAGGTGGCCTCTGCTGAAACACTTAAGGAAAATGCACAGTGAACATATCTTTACATAGATGTTATGCATAGTTTCATAGACACATCAGAGTAAATTAACATGAATTGGTCTCATAAGAGATAATTTCTGAAAGGTATTCTGAGACCTGAGAAGAGTTAGTTCATTTGAAATGGTTTATTATTTCCTCATAGGAGAAGCAAATACATTTATTAATAGTTGGTCTGAATTTTGGGGTGGCCAATTTCTTGCTTATAAACTAAGGGCAAACATTGCTAAAATCAAGTTTGTTAGAGTTTATTTTGACTCTCATTTAATAGAAGGGGTATCTTTATTTGATCTTCCTTTTTAAAAAAATAATAGCAGTCACCAATTAGTGAGAAAGAATAGCTTATGCCTCCATCACCACACCATCCTGAGTATTGAAATATTCAATGTAGACAGCATCTGATTGTGTCAGAGTTCTCACGCATGGTTGTCTTTCCAGTTGATGGAAGGTTTCATTCCCTAATAAGCTGTCTCTACCATTAATCTGCTTTTCTGAAAATTAAAGGGGACAAAATAAAGAAATCCTTTATGAGTTCAGCTGAACACTTCCATTTTCTATTTTATCTTTTGTACTATATGATCTCCCTCTCCACGTTTGAATATCCTCCTGTAATTATTGGAAATTTAGATACTGACTGGGTCCTTTCATGCCAGTACCATGCAAGCAGTGTATCGAATGAAGTGACAGAGAAAACAAGGAGGAATAAACCTCGCTTTTTGTCAGTGCAGGTGAGTGAAACTTACAACTATTCTGGGTTAGCACTCCACGGGATATCAGAGTACTACAGGAAAAATCCATATGCTGTAGCAGTCATGGAGTTATTTAGAAATTTGGAGACCTTCCTTTGCCTTAGCATTACACGTAGGGGATAATTTTATTCATGATATGATATAATATAACTTTTTGGGAAAATGCCAGTGAAAGACTCCATGCTTTTGCTATCTATTTGAAAAGCTTAAATTTTAGATGCATTAGAATCCCTGACCTACCACAAACAAACAAGTAAACAACCAAACTGACAAATTTTGAAAGGATTTCAGCCTTAAATCCTCAAAAGGTCAGTTTCATTTCAGCCTCAGTTTTATTTTTATGACATCAAATTTATTTAATTTTATCAGTTATGCTAGATTTCTCTTTAAAACAATATTAATATTAGAGTAGAACATTAAAATAGTATAGACCACATAGCCACACATTGAAAGAGTAACATTTGCATACAAATTTCCAGGATATTGGAATCGAATTTGACTTTGAAGTAAGCTATGCACACATAGTTTACTTAAGCAAGGTATTTCTCCATGTGTTTATTTTCCCTTAACATATATTACTTTTCTTGGAACACTGATTAGGGGTCAGAATTTTGCAGGGAATGAGTCTGGTGATGAATTTTTGTTACTGCATACTGTATCACACCATGCTGAATTGATTACCATAATCAGAGATTTTATAGGATGACTATGATGTAATAGAAGAAGCACAGTGTTTAAAAATCATACAAACCATTATACAGTAAGATCTTTCACGAAGTGTGGCTCTACTAGGGATATGACCTCCTTTTTTGTCAGAAATGGGGCTGAATAGACCATGCTGCGAGACGGATTTCTTTTTATTTAACTTGAGGACAGTCTGTATTCTTCTACCCACCCAGGTAGCTTCATTATCTGAAAGGTCAGTAAACATCTCTGTAAAATTCCCTTTCGGATTCCTGAAAAGTGCTTTTAGTTCCACCACGTTTAAAAGCAATTTTGGATAATCAGAAAATGTCATTCTCCCTGGTTAGCTGAAAGTCAGAGAGGAAGAGTTTGTGAAAGGTAAAATGAAAGAGGGGTGTGGGTTTGACGGTTGATACGTATAACTTTTCTAGATGGCTCCTACCCCAGCCCAGCCAAAATGGCAACTTTGTTAGGGGGACTTCATTTGCTCTTTGAGCAAATGTACTTAATAGGCCACAGTGCAAATCCCTCTGGTGACTTCTGTTAGAATCATGAGATTTTGTGCCAGAAGATCTTATCGTCCATGGTAGCCCATCTTCTCTCTTCGTCTTCATCATCACCCCTCTCTTTCACCAGACCCACTCAGCATTGCACATGTGTAATGGAGCCACACGTCAGGCAGTTCAACTGATGGACAAGAAAAATAGCATGAAGTGAGAAGCAAATGAAATCCATGCTTTGAGTTTGTGAAAATACAACTAAAATTATAATTCAGTCAAACTTTTTTTTTCAAATCAAGTAGTTCAAAATAAAGGTGAAGCTGTCACCAGCAGAAGGCCTGTTAGACTGGTCACATTGCAGCTAGTGCAGATGCCTCAAAAAGACAGAAGCATCAAAAGCATGCAAAGACAGTCAGCTAACATCATATTCAGTGGTGAAAAATGGAAAAGTTTTTCCCTAAGATCAGGAATAAGATAAGGATGTCCACTCTCACCACTTTTATTCAACATAGTACTGAAAGTCCTAGCCACAGAAATCAGACCAGAAATGAAATGCATCCCTACTGGGAAGAAAAACTCACTATTTGCAGAGGACATGAAACCATATATAGAAAATCCTAAAGATTCCGCCAAAAAAACTACCCCAAACTTCTTCAAAACAGCCCTTACAAGTTCTTCAGAACAACACAACTGACCCCTGACCTGACACACACCTGGCTCATTCAGCTTTATCTAGAATGTCCTCTAACTAGTTATATATACACATCTTTGCATGTTTCATGGACCAGAGCTCCTCCAGGAAGGAAAAATTACAGGAATCAGGCCCAAGGATCAGAATCAAAGCACGGAATTGATAAATGAATTCAGTAATGTCACAGGATACAAAATCAATATAGAGAATCTGTTGCATTATATACGCTAATAATGAAGAAGCAGAGAGCGAAATTAAGAAAACAATCCCATTTACAATTGCACCAAAAAATAATAAAATTCTGAGAAATCAAGTTAACCAAAGGGTGAAAGACCCATACTCTTAAAAGTACAAAACACTGATGAAAGACACTGAAAATGACACAAACAAAAGGAAAGATATTCCATGGTCAGGGATTGGAAAAACAAATATTGTTAACATGTCCATACTATCCAATGATATCTGCAGATTTAATACAAGCCCTATCAAAATACTAACAGAATGTTTCACAGAACGAGAACAAATAATCCTAAAATTTGTATGAAACCACATGAGACCCAGCATAGCCAAAGCAATCTTGAGAAAGAAAAAACCAACCTGGAGGTATTAGAACCTCAGATTTAAAGATATACTACAAAGTTGTAGTAATCAAAAGAGTATTGTACTGGCACAAAAATAGAACAGAATAGAGAGTCCAGAAATAAACCCTCATTAATATGGTCAATTAGTCTGCAACAAAGGAGGCAGGTATATGCAGTGGGAAAAAGACAGTCTGTTCAACAAATGGTGTTGGGAGAACTGGACAGCTACATGCAAGAGAATGAAACCAGACCATTTTCTAACACCATACACAAAAATAACTCAAACTGGATTAAAGACATAAATGTGAGGCCTGAAACCATAAAAATCTTAGAAGAGAGCACAGGCAGGAATTTCTCTAATATTGGTTATAGCAACATCCTTTTAGATATGTCTCCTAAGGCAAGAGAAACAAATGCAAAAATGAGCTATTGAGACTACATCAAAATAAAAAGCTTCTGCACAGCAAAACAAAAACAAAAACAAAACAACCAACAAAACTAAAAGACAGCCTATGGAATGGAAGAAGATATTTACAAATGGCATATCTAATAAAGACTTAGTATCCAAAATATGTAGGAAACTTCTATAACTCAACACCAAAACAACAAGTGATCCAATTAAAAAATGGACAGAAGACATGAATAGACATTTCTCCTTCATCTTTTCATCATCAGGGAAATCAAACCACCGTAAGATATCACCTCACACCTATCAGAGTGGCTAAAATAAAAAACTCAAGAAACAAGTGTTGGTGAGGATGTAGAGAAAAACTAACCCTCTTGCACCGTTAGTGGGAATGCAAACTGGTGTAGCCACTGTGGAAAACAGTATGGAGCTTCCTCAAAACATTAGAAATAGATCTACCCTATGACCCAGTAATTCCACTACTGGATATTTACCTAGGGAAAATGAAAACACTAATTTAAAAAGATATATGCACCCATTTGTTTACTGCAGCATTATTTATAATAGCCAAAATATGAAAGCAGCCCAAGTGTCCATCAATTGATGAATGGATAAAAAAGAAGTCGTATTTATATACAATGGAATATTAGTCAGCCATAGAAAGGAATTAAATCTTGCCATTTGCAACAACATGGATGGATATAGAGGGTATAATGTTAAATGAACTAAGTTAATCGGAGAGATAAATATCATATTATTTCACTCATCTGTAGAATTTAAGAAACAAAACAAATGAACAACAACAAAAAACAGACAAACCAAAAAAACAGACTCAACTATACAGGGGAAACCAGTGGTTACCAGAGGGGAGGGGTGAGGGTGGGGGTGAATGAAATAGGTGAAGGGGATTAAGACTACATTTATCATGATGAACACTGAGTAATGTATGGAATTGTTGAATCACTATATTGTATACCTAAAACTAATATAATACTATATGTTAACTCTACTAAAATTAAAATTTTTTTTAAATGTAAAGACAGAGCTTCAAGTCCTCTCTGTGGAAGCGTGTTCTCACAGCCACCCTGCCCACCAATTCCTGAGCCTGTTGGGCTGCACTGAGCACCTGAGACATCAACCCCTCGTAAGTCTCTATGGGCTTCTTATTCATGAAGGGCAACAAGACACAGTACAGCTGACTGACACCAAGTGACTCAGCTTAGGGCATTGCAATGGAGCAGTGAGTGTCTTGACAGTTCCCACTGTACTTGTGAATTAAGGAGACCACAGAGATACTATTAGAGGTTGGTCTTCTCAGGCCAAGGAAGCCTGGCGAACGCAGCTCACGCCAGAGCTGAGGGACCACTAGAATCCTGGCCACCTTGGTGTTGAGAGAATGGGTATGGACAAATAGAAGATGAGCTTGATTTTTCAATTTTCATAGTGTCCTTGTCTATGAAGCTGATAAACCTCACAGAATAAGCTGGCACGTGTTTTAATTATCTGTCGCTGAAAGACAAAAAAACAGAAAAAGCCCGAAGTTTCCTTCTTTAAAACAATTGTAAGAGGATTTCCCTTTCCAGGAATATAAAGTAGACATCCTATTCCCTGTTCCTCCCATACTGCTCCCATAAAGTCAAAAAGGAATAACATGATGGGGAGTTCATCAGGTTTTGGTTTTCTCCTCATATATCCCATACTGGGGACTGAAGAAGCCAGCAGCCTGGAAACAACCAGAAAGCCCAGACAAAAGTGCCCTAGCAAAGACTACTTTCTCTAACCAAAGAGGCTAGAAGGAGGAAGAAAACCCCTAGCAAAACTACTAAGGAAAAGAGAGAAGACACAAATCCCTATACCAGGAATGAAAGAAAGAATATCACTACAGACCCTGCAGACATAAAAATAATAATAAGGGAATTCTACAAACAACTATATACACATATTTTTACAACTTAGACAAAATGGATCACTTCTTTGGGGGGCTCCTGGGTATTTCAGTCGGTTAAATGTCCGACTTTGGCTCAGGTCATGATCTCACAGTTCATGAGTTTGAGCCCTGCGTTGGGGCCTGTGCTGACAGCTCAGAGCCTGGAACCTGCTTCAGATTCTGTCTCTCCCTCTCTCTGCCCCTCCCCTTCTCATGCTCTCTCTCTCTCTCTCTCTCTCAAAAGTAAGTAAACACTAAAAAAGCTTTTTTTAAATGGATTAATTCTTTAGAAACAAAATTACTATACTCACTGTATGTAAAATAATTTCAATACGCAATAACTACTGAGTCAATAATTATTGAGATAATTCAATTTTTAATTTTATTTTTTTATGTTTACTTATTTATTTTGAAAGAGAGGGGGTGGGAGGGAGGGACAGAGAAATGAGTGAGAGAATCCAAAGCAGGCTCCAGCACAGAGCCTGATGCAGGGCTCTATCCCACAAACCATGAGAACATGACCTGAGCTGGAATATAGTCAGACACCTAACCTACTGAGACACCCAGGCATCCTCAATTTATAATTTTAAAAGACTCTCCCCGAAATGAAATTTTCAGATCCAAATGATTTCAGTAGAAAATTCTACCACACATGTAAAGAATTAACACCAGTTCTACAAAATATCTTCCAGAAAATATGAGGATAGAACTCATTTCATTTTATGAAGCTGACACCAAAACCAGACAAAAAAACAGTACAACAAATAAAACTGCAAACTAATATTCCTCATAAATATAAATGCAAAAATCCTTAAATATATTAGCAAATAGAATTTGGGAAATATTTAAAAATTATACGTAATTACCTGATAGGGTTCATAGAAAAGATGCAACATTCAGAAATCAATCAATGTAATCTACCATACTGAAAAAAGTACATGATTGTATCAGTTAATACACACACACAAGAAAATATTTGACAAATTTAACACATTCATGATAAAAAAAACTTTTGAAGGAATAAAAATAAAGAAGAACTTCCTCAACTTGATAAATAGCATCTACAAAAAGCCTGTAGATAACATAATACATAATGGAAAAGGACTGAATGCTTTCTCCCTACGATTGGGAAAATGTCACATGTTTACTCTCACCAGGCTTATTCAGCATAGTGCAAGATATTCTTGCCAGTGCAATAAGGTAAGAAAAGGAAATAAATGGCATATGTGTTGGAAAGGAAAAAATTAAACTGTCTCTATTTGTAGAGACACATACATAGGAGATAAATGAATGATGAGAATTTATAGTTGAAGTGAACTTTTAATTTTGAACTCACGCTTTTTTAATTTGTAGAAATTTCTCATGATCTATCTCTTCAGTTTTTTCTTCACCACTGTTTTCTCTGTTCTTCTTCTCTAATTCCTTTGGATCTTAGAGTTTCTAAATCTCTTTTAACTGTTTGAAAATAATAGACATTTTATCTCACTGTTTATCTGGATGCATTCTAATCAGTTCCTCAATTCTTTTTCCCAAATTATTCTTTCTTTTTTCATGAAAACTGAAGTTTATCTTGTTCATGCCTCTTTATTTCACTGACTAAATTTTTCATTGCCAACCTTTGTCTTTGATTATTTTTATATTTATTAATACTTATTCCATTTCAGTTCACTCTTTTCTTTCTGTATTTATTTTTTTATTTTTAAATTTCTGGCATACAGTGGTGAAGAACCCAGTTTCTGGAGTCAGATTACATGGGATCAAAGTTGAGCCCCACCACACCTGGGTGGCTCAGTCGGTTGGGTGTCCAACTTCGGCTCAGGTCATGATCTCACGGTTTGTGGGTTCAAGCCCTGCATCAGGCTCTGTGCTGACAGCTCAGAGCCTGGAGCCTGCTGCAGATTCTGTATGTCCCTCTGCCTCTGCCCACCCCCTGTTCATGCTGTCTCTCTCTCTCAGGAGTAGATAAACATTTTAAAAAATTAAAAAAAAAAAAAAAGTTGATCCCCACCACTTACTGTGTTAGATTGGGCAAATCACTTAAACTTCCCACATCTCAGTTTCTCCATTTGCAAAATGGGAATTTTTTTCTTAGGGTTGTTGTAAAAATTATTAAGCTGTTACACATAAAACTCATAGAATATGTCTGGCACATAATGTTTTTGATATAAATGTTAATAATATTATCATTCTTTTTTATTATTGTTATTTTTTAATTTGTCTCTTCTAGAATCTAAAGTACATTTAATTTTTCAGACATCTCTCATATTTTAATTTCAGCCAGACAAAAATATATCCTATACATAAATCTCTGTCTTCTTTTTTTGCTATCACAGCCTTTTTTCATTTATATGTTTTAGAATTTCCATTTGAAATCATACTTTGAGTAAGAAGTCTCCTTGTATCCTTTTTCTTCTTCTTCCTTCCATTCCTGACATTTCCTGCTCATTACTATCTTGAAATTAGGTTCTATTTCAGAGCTTCTTGTTCGGTATTATAAATAGCTTACCAGAAAAAAAAAAGTTGAGTGACAATTTGATTTAACTTTGTTTCCTCATTCCCCAGCTTAGCTACATATTTCAAGTTGAAAAAAAAAATCATTTTTACTGATCATGTTTTCTTCCACAGCCAACCCTTGCCTTTCCATTCCCAGAGACAAACATGTTTATTTTCTAGATGAAAAATCTTGGTTATTGGTTTAGCTGTGAATTCCATTATTCTGTGCTTCATTCTGAGGCTTAGAAAGAAATTTCGTAGGTTCTGTTCTGTCATTTGGTTCTTGAAAGAACACTTGAAGAGGTTCCTGTGCCCCTAATTATGTCAGAAATGTGGGAGGAGAACTACATTCAGCGGAGCTCCCATCAGAGGCAGAGAATGTGGCATCCTATCCTTCTCTCCTTGTACCCCAGCAAAAAACTTCCCTAAACATGTCAGAACCTGGGTAGAAAACTAAAGACACAAAAATGAGGACGAGAAAACAGGGTAAGAAGAAAACACTTTTTTCCTTCTTTAAAGTTGCTCTGTGGAAGTTGAGCCATGGTAAGAGAATTATTTACTATATCAATAAGTTACAACTTTCATTATCATGTTACTGTGGTATTGTTCTCAACTCGTTTAAAACTCCACGGATTATGTCCCTGGTAGGTAATATAGCACATTATTGCTCAGTAATGAAAGCCACACACTCTGAATTTTGGTCCACTTAATATTGGCATTGAGGCAATATTTTTCTTATGAAACTAAGCAAAATATTTCTTAATCATGTTGCAAATACATATTGTAATCATGGTTAAAATATGCATCATTAAAAAGGAAATTATCTTAACTGATTTTTGCCTTGTGTATATAAATCTAGAACCATCTGCCTTGCATTAGTGTAAGATTTTTAATTGTAATTAAAAAGACCAAAAATTAATTTTATTATCATAGTCACTAAAAAGTAAACAATCTCGTATTAAGACCCAAGAGCAGCTTGAGCAATTGCATTTTTAGATGTTCTTTATGTCTAATTCTCAACAGCTCTGAACATTAGTTTTATAACATAATTGACTTTCAGTGTTTCTGGGCAGGCAAGCTCTATTAAATGAAATCTGAAAGTGCTCAATTTACAGATCACTAGGAAGTATTGTGGTCTTGCTGCTTTCTCCTGGACACCAGCCACAGGGGCTCCCTTCCTCTGGAGTCACTGCTTTGCCTGGAGACTAGCTAAGGTGGGAATACTGGGATAAAGAGGCTGGCTTCAGAACTATGCTTCCTGCAAATATGGGAAGCTGTGCTTTATTCACTATTCAGCAAAGTATTCATATAATATATTCTGAGCATCTTATAAACGTCATATCTAAGGCTCCAATATTCACACTAATGTTTTCCTCAAGAGAAATAGCTTGAGACAGGGAGGGATAATGACCTGTTATTGGTGCTGGGAAATGATAAAACTTACAATCCTTATTGATTTCTGCTGAAAAGGAACATGATGTACTTATTCCTCAGCCACCCTGTAAGATTAAAAATCTCACTCTACCCTTAATCCTAACTCCATCCCCAATTCCAAGCCCACGCCCAACCCTAACCCTAGCCCTAGTTTGAAATCAGAGGAGGTGATTTTTTCCAAAGACCTAAATGTGACTTTTATGGACTTGACTTTGTGGTCTTTTTCCAGGGATATACCAGAAGTAGGAATTGGGACACTGGCAGTTTTCTTTGCGCAATTCAATCACCTTACAGGCATCTCCCACACCTCATCCACGTGAGCAAGGTAAAGAACAGTGATGAGACAAATCCACTCTTAATTTTCTTACACCAGAAATCACACATTTCTTCCAACTCGTATTTCACATTGAGAATGAATTTTGAGAACCCGCTTACATTCAGGTTGACAACTCTCTATGGATTTGGCACATGGATACACTGTGACTACTAACGTAATTTGACATTCTCATGGGCTCTTTTTGTTTACTTGTTTGTTCTTGTTTACATTTTCCTCACCAGATGGAGGTAAAAGGGAAAAGCCTTGCAAATGTTTACACCTCACCACTCACCTGAAGCAATCATACACCTGTGGTCCCAGCCATGCGATCACTTTGCTTAGGTAGGTGGTGCAGCCACCGGCAGGGAAGAATATTCTTTTTGTTCCCTCATCCTTTCTTGATTTCTTGCTCTTCATGCAAAACAGATACCATTGGGGAGGAGGGATGGATGGCCTAAAATAAAATGGCCCGCTTTTAGTTCTTAAAGTAAATTTAGAATGTTGGTGTAGCTTTTTTGGTCTTCTCTTTCCCTTCCGCTCCGTTCCTCTTTGCTTCCATCTTATATAAATCATTCTCATAATCTATGGCTCTAGTTTGGCTGTGTACGTGTTCCCTATGGCCTAAGTGATCTTGTTCGACAGAACAACCAGTGGAGTAAGAATAGGAAGTGGCAAACAAAAGAAAGCCAAATTCTGAAAAATATGTTATCTCCTTGTGAAAAAGTCATGCTGTAGAAAAGGGAACTCCTGCGGAGGAAGAAGGAAAGTCTCTGTTCCGTGTCTTTTTTCTTTGGAACAGCTTAACTCCACCCTTCTCTTTTCATTTCCAACATTTCTCTACATTCCTTTTCCCTTTTATCTCTTCTACTTTTCCATATATGTGAAAATTTACCAAGAAAGTATGTTTCCTCAAGAGGTAAGGAAAGAGTGAAAATCAAATAGGAAGTATAAGATTTTGGTAAAATTGGAAAGACTGAAAAGAATATCATTGACAACCAATATATGTAGCTCCAATGACCCATTTTCAAAGCTATGTCGCACGTTTTCCATGTATCCATTTTTAAATTCTATGGCCCAGAACCGAATGCTCTCACACTGAAGTACGTCTTAGTACTCAGAAGTAATTAAAAAAACAAACCATCACTGATTTCAAACTTGTGTCTACTGATGTTCACTAATGGGAGTCCAATAAATGAATAATAGGAATGCTTGCAAACATCCCCTTTCCTCTGCACCCCAATTCTCTTACAGTTATACAGCCACACTCAGGAGCTCAGCAGATCTCCCTCTCTTCCCCCACACTCTCTTTGCTTAAAGCCCATCAAAATCACCAGTTCAGGAGCACCTGGGTAGCCCGGTCTGTTGAGCGCCCAACTCTTGATTTTGGCTCAGGTCATGGTCTCATGGTTTGTGGGATCAAGCCCTGCATTGGGCTGTGTATTGACAGCACAGAGCCTGTTTGGGATTCTCTCTCTCTCTGTGTCTCTCTCCTCTCTCTCTCTCTGCCCCTCCCCCAGTCTCTTTCTCTCTCTCAAAGTAAATAAACATTTGAAAAAGAAAAATAAAAATACCAGTTCACTGCCATTCACATTTTCCTTCCGCCTTTCTAGCTTTACCTTTTTTATATCCTTCTCTTGGTGCAAACAATCCTGACCATGATGTCTAGGACTGTATGGAAAAGAGGATAGAATATGGGTAAGGGAGAGAAGGTTGAGAAGGCAAAGGCAAAACTGTCTCCACATGGGCAGAGAAACTAGGGCACACACAACATCTCTGTCCCTAGAATGTAAGCTCCACGAAAGCAGAACATATTTTCGGTTTGTTTTCTGCTGAATCTCCATTTGCCATCGCAATGCTTGGTACAAAGTAAGTATTCAATAAATATTTGCTGAGTAAATGAATAAATCTGTCCATCCACTCATGCTTTTATTCATTTAATTAATCTCTTTGATCTTGACAACTATTTAGTAATTAGGTTATCATTTTGATCTCCTAGATGAATTGCTTTTAGGAATGCCTTTCTCTGGATGGCTGAGAAAGCATATCCTTCAAAGTTAGCTTATTTAATAATATTTGAAGGTAGAGCGATTCCAGGATGGAAGGGTGGGGGAAAAGGAAGAATGAGACAGAAAAAGTGAATATGAGGGCAATCTTACTGAGCCAGTTACATCGTCATGAATGCATTTGGTTTCTCAATGTCAAGAGAAGTCCTCCTAACATGTACTCATGGAGAGTAATCCAGGGGCTTTGGAGAAAAGAGAGAATTTGTGCACTGACTTCCTCCTATCCCCTGTCTCTCATTAGTCCAAGTTAAATCTTTCACACTCCCTGGTTGTGTTACCTGACTTCTCCAAGGAGCTGTCTGAGAAGCAACAGTCCCAAAGATCTGTCAGTGCACAGGGATGCACAGAATCAGAACTCTCGGCCAGTGGGCACTGCATGGGGTGCAGCAGGATCACCCCGGCTCCAGATCTTAGCTAAACACAAGCCATTTCTAGAACTTCTCCATCTGAAAAACTGGGCAAGTATGCATGTCTAGAATGAGCATAACCTGAATTTATTATCATTAGTAATCCAAATCTTGAAGAGTCCAAGGGTCCTGCAAAGTGTGAATGACTAAACTGAAACCTGGACCTTAGGTGTTTTGATGACATATCTGTTTTGTTACACATGAATTTTTCTTTTCATCTTTCTAGCTTAGGTGTATAAATTTAAGTCGAGAGGAATGGTGCAGAAGAGAGAGAGAGAGAGAGAAAGAGAGTAGAATTGAAGTCTTTTTAAACACACACACACACACACACATATATATATATATATATATATATATATATATATATATATATAAAGAGCAGTGTTTACTGAGTTCTGCTTTTCCTCAGAAGTTCCCAGATTCATTAACCAGTAATATATTTTCAGGCAAACAACTAAAATTTAATCAGTGGAGGGGCGCCTGGGTGGCTCAGTCAGTTAAGCATCGGACTTCCGCTCAGGTCATGATCTCACGGTTTGTGGGTTCAAGCCACATGTAGGGCTTTGTGTTGACAGCTCAGAGCCTGGAGCCTGCTTCGGATCCTGTGTCTCCCTCTCTCTCTGCCCCTCCACCACTCATGCTCTGTCTCTCTCCCTCTCTCTCAAAAATAAACATAAAATAAAATAAAATAAAATTTAATCTGTGGAATCATGTCCATTTGCTTTGATTTGTTTAATATATTACCATTCTTTCTTTTTAAACATATTTCACTGCTAAAAAATGTTTGGGGGAAAAATAGAAGTAAAGACACCATCAATATTAAGTCTGTTATTTACTAACTGAAATTGTCCTTGTGGATAATTGGCACTTTGGAATTAATATAAAACTTCTCTGTTCATTAAACTATAGGGGGTTCTGAGGAATCAGAAGACACATAGGGTTTATAGTTAATTTACTCTCCTTCAACTTCAGATTATACTATTTACATAGCAATAGGATCCAATTTGGGTATGAATCACAATGCACCTGGGGACAGTTGTGGAAATATTTAGAACTCTCTGCTACCAGTGGACGAGGTGGATGATAGTTATTACCGGAACGCCAGGACAATGCTGAACAATCGCATGGTAGTTTTAGTCTAGTTGTTTTCACTGGAAGCACAGAGTACTATTTTTCTTTTTCCTTTAATCAGGTTTACTAAATTTCTGCTTTTTTATGGAGATGGAGGTCTCACTTGTACCTTTTCTCTTTCCATTACTATTTTCAACGTGACCCCACTCTATTTTCATTTTAACCCTACTTTATAGTAAAATAGCAAGAAATATCTCAGAATTGTTCGGTATCAGTTAATAATGGTCAAAGAGAACCATCATAAAAAAGAAGCTAAATGTTAAAACTAGAATTTTTCACATTGTCTGTCCATTCTTCATTAAAGAAAATTGAGAAGCTTTAGTTTCTTTTTTTAAAAGCTGTTGAAATGTATTTCTTGCAAGTATACAAAATTAAATAGAATCAAGAAAAAAAGCTTAGAGTTAGCATAAATACCTTTGGAATTTAAAGGACCTTTACAAATTAGGCATTAACAGTCAAGAGTTGGCTCAGAGCCATTCATTTCTAATATAGAGATCTAAGTCTATAAAGAAAAGAGAATTCATGAATTTCATTTTGAAAAAAAGCAAGTATTATTGGGGCATCTGGGTGGCTCAGTGCGTTCACCTTCTGACTACAGCTCAGGTCATCATCTCACAGTTCGTGGGTTCAAGCCCCGCATTGGGCTCTGTGCAGACAGCTCAGAGCCTGGAGCCTGCCTTGGATTCTGTGTCTGCCTCTCTGCCCCTTCCCAACTCACACTCTGTCTCTCTCAAAAATAAATAAACATTAAAAATTTTTTTAGAAAAAAAAAAAAAAGTATTATAGAATATACCTAATAACCTGGCAAATAGGTCCAACTCTACTACCAATGCTTGATTGCAAAAATACCAGTCCTCATATACATTACTTTTTTGTTCAGTGAACATACTAACATGACTTCCCATTTCCAGAACTGAAAACACAAATTACTTAAGTGTTTAGAAAGAGACAATTTTAAAACAGAAATAGTTGAGTTTACTAAGTAAAGCAGACCTATTGAAGTCATAGACATTCATTCATACATTTCCTAGCTTGTCTTCTGCATTGCTATGAACTGAACAAAAGTTTGAATGCCTGAAATAAATATATAAATACATAAATAAATAAATAAATAAATAAATAAATAAATAAACAAATAACACTGCAGATGACACTGTATAGCATTGTATTACTTATGTGCATGTTTTACATATGTTTCTTTTTCTGTATTTCAGGTCAAATTTCTGCCCAATGGTACAAAATTCACTTGGGGATGAGTCTCATCTCCCAGACATCACTGTCCTTTATTGCCTGGTGTCTATTGTCTTAAAAACTATTGCTTCATATATTTTGCCTAGTTTTGTGGTTGTTTCAGGCAGGAGAGTAAATGCTCCGTTACACCATCTTGGCTAAACGCGGAAGTCTGTGCAATAAGGGTTTGTTTCTCAAGTGAAATAATGGAATAACAATACACTGACTAAAAGCAATTTGGTGAGATGTTTTGTTGTGCAGCAGTTTCTGAGAACTTTTAGTTTCTCAATAATAAAAAACAAAACTTGTCCCATTGTGAAAAGACATTGATTGGCAATTGCTCACCCAAAATACCAATAAGGAGAAAATCCACAGCTTCAGAACTCAGAGAAATGGCATATCCAACAGTGTACATGATGGAGAAATATTCAGTGAGCTCCTGCTGGAGAGAAAGAATTAGAAGTTAGAAAGTCTGCCTTTGTGCTAATTTCTCCCTGTTATGCTGGGGAAAGAAAGAAGTCGAAAGCATAGGCTACATTTGCAATATTCCTTTTTTTTTCTTGAACAATGATTTTTTACACATTGTTGTGAATTCTTTAAAAGTAAAACCTCTCTATAGACATAATGTGTAAGATACAAAGAAAAAAGTACAGTAACTTCCCAAATTCACACCAACAACAAAAAACTGTCAACATTTTATTTCCTTTCACCTTTTTCTATGAATAATTTATTTTGGTTTCAAACAGTTCGGTTTACAAATTATATTCAAGTGTCTATGCTGCTTTTTTTTCTAGCTAACTGTATAACAAGAACCAAGTTCACATCCATTAGAAACTCTTCAGACTCATAATTTTTATAATTTCTTTTAATGTTGATTTATTTTTGAGAGAGAGACACACACAGTGCAAGCAGGGAGCGGGGCAGAGAGAGAGGGAGACACAGGATCCGAAGCAGGCTCCAGGCTCTGAGCTGTCAGCATAGGGCCTGACGTGGGGCTCGAACCCATGAATCGTGAGATCATGACCTGAGCTGAAGTCGAACACTCAACTGACTGAGCCACCCAGGCGCCCCCAGCCTCATAATTTTTAATGGCCACATCCCATTGTACTAACTTATTTTCCATTTATTTTCTTAGAAATTAAATCTCTTTATGCAGTTTCCCCCTTTTCCCCTCTCTTTTAAATGCCTCATATTTTCAATATTTCCTTAGGCTAGATTACTAGAAGTTAAATTACAGTGTCAAAAGATCTAAGTCCTTTGAAGGTTTTTGACATATTTTGTCAAAATGCGTTCCAAAGGAACCTATTCTTTGGAAAGAAAATATATTGTATTGTAAGGTGTGACATTGCCTTCTGACTATATTATCATTACACAAGTAATTTTGATCATCTTGTGGTCTAGCTTAAAAATATTTTGCTTCTTTTCAAAAATGGCTGCATCATAGTTCAGACCATAATGTAGTAAGTATTCCAAATTTCCCAATCATCTTTCTCCAATGAAGAAACTCATTTTATCGTGTGTGTGTGTGTGTGTGTGTGTGTGTGTATACATACGTATATATATATATATACGCATATATACATATATATGTATATATATGTGCATATATATATATACACACACACACACACACGATAAAATGAGTTTATATATATATATATATTTATATATATATACACACACACACACACACACACACATTATTTTCCTCTGACCTTGTTTTGTAAGATTTTTATAAAACAATTATAAACTATTATAAAATAGCTAAACTGTTTTAGTTAAGTAATATCATTTTGCCATAGAGCATATCAATATCTCTACAGAGACATAATTTATATTACTTAAGTTTTCTTGAATTTCTGTAAGCAAGAGAAACCACTCTTTAAATTGTTAAGAAAACAAAATTATTTATATTGAAACAGTTGGTCTTCAAATGTTTATTTTTTTTCACTTTTTAAGGAAATGCTTTAGGCCTTACACTAATAACATTTATTTATTGTGCTTCTTGTCATACATAGCAATAAAGAAGTAAAACTTAAAAGTGTAATTGAGTAGTTCCAATTTATTAAAACCATACTTTCACAATAATTTAAAGCTGAGTTTGTCATCATTTAAAATACAGACACCTTTCTTCACATAATACAGTAAATATTCAATAAATGTTTATTTCTGACAATGGAAGTGTAATTCCCTTTGAAACATTTATATGAACTCAGTGTGGGGTTTAGCTCTATTGTAGCTCATCTAAAATTCTCCAGAGATTGATTACTATTCTTCCAAAGGAATCTGATGATCAATTATATACAAAAGTGAATATCTTTTATCATCTTACTAATTAAACCAATTAAATTGCTAGTTATTTGTTTAAGAAAGGATGACATCACAGCGCCTGGGTGGTTCAGTTGCTCAAGCATCTGACTCTTGGTTTCGGCTCAGGTCATAATATCATGGTTTGTGGGACAGAGCTCCACGTTGGACAGAGCAGAGCCTGCCTGGGGTTCTCTCTCTCCTCTCACTGCCCCTACTCTTCTCTCTCTCTCTCTCTCTCTCTCAAAATAAATAAATAAACTTTAAAAAAATAGAAAAGGATGACATCAAGAAATCAAATTCTATTTATGAGTGCTAAAGTACATTTTCTACCAGTCTACTCCCACTCCTCATAAAAACAACAGTGACCACACAGAAAAGTGTGTGTCCTAAGACAACGTTGCCTATTCTCAAGTCATAAGGTTATTCTATTTTATTTTTTCTGAAAGACTTATGGTTTTACTTTTCAGTCTCTGGTCCATCCCAAATTAATTTTTGTGTATGTGTGAGATAGAGGATGAAGATAGTTTTTTTTTTCCATATGGATATTCAGTTGGTCCAGCAACACAGTTTTCCTTTTCACATTATATCACACTGGTTCCTTTGTCAAGAATCAACTGACAGCATAATAGCATTTTTATAATATCCCAGAAGAAATACTCTTCCCAGGGTGAAAAAATTTACCATGAACAGAAATGGCCCATACTGTGCTATTTCCTTAGTATAAATTCACCCATCATCCATTAATACCTGTATACATATACAGAAGTATAATTTATCTGTATTGATGATGATAATACACCATGGCTTGTAAAAACAAAAACAAAAACAAAACAAAACATCACTATTTTTCTCCCGAAGAATCTTACTTAGAAGAACATGTTCACAGGGTCCCTGGGTGGCTCAGTTGGTTAAGTGTCAGACTTTGGCTCAGGTCACGATATCGCGTTTGTGAGTTCAAGCCCCACGTTGGGCTCTGTGCTGACAACTCGGAGTCTGCTTTGCATTCTTTGTCTCCCTCTCTCTCTGTCCCTCCCCCAATCATGCTCTGTCTCTCAAAAATAAATTAAAAAAAAAATTAAAGGACACACTTATCTTCTCAATGAAGCTGTCCTTAATGCTGACATGTCCACCACAAGATGTCTCTTCTCTTCACTTGAATTTCCCTCACCCAATATAGACAGAAAGTATCATATTTATATTTTTATTTTTGAAATATACATGACATCTCAAAGATTTTTGTACTGGAGCATATATTATTCGGCATTGACATCATGGTCTATCTGTCTTTCTTTCCTACTTGGCTTTGGGCTTCCTTAGATAATCATTTTACCTTTTAGACCTTGCTACTTATTTCTTCTCCTGGGTCACAGTGTTAGATATGTAGGAGTTTAATTTTAAAACTTCAGACATAACTACTTAGGCTTACCTTTAGTACCACAGTTATCAGAAGAAAATTCTACCAGTGAAATGTCTCGCATTCAGTCGAAAACATTTGAAACAAAAACACCTGAATAATGTCTCAAAGTGTGCTGCTGTAACAGGATAATATGGGGTCACCTGGTAAAACCAGGCTGTAGGCTAGACCTGGTGGTCAGAGTTTCTGGCGGTGGAAATTGTCAATGCAAAATTCAGGAGACATAAGCTAGACTCAAATAAATCTGAGGCTAGTCAACAGGCACATTTCAATTCACAACTTCCACCATATTCACTTGAACATAGTCATTTTTATTTCTTTTAGTGAAGATGTAGCCATTTCACTGCAACAAATCTTTCAGGGCCAAAAGCATACTAACAACTGTGGTTTTAAATATATTTTTTCCTAAAGAATGTGGATAGTTAATCACGAGGAAGTTTGATTTGGCTATGATCATTATAACTGATTCATTCATCTTTCAACATCTCAAATAAGAGCAATATATTTTATATTGTACAAATATTGTAAAATGACATTAAAATGATAGTTTCTTTTTTTTTTTTTTTTTAATTTTTTTTTCAACATTTATTTATTTTTGGGACAGAGAGAGACAGAGCATGAACGGGGGAGGGGCAGAGAGAGAGGGAGACACAGAATCGGAAACAGGCTCCAGGCTCCGAGCCATCAGCCCAGAGCCCGACGCGGGGCTCGAACTCACGGACCGCGAGATCGTGACCCGGGCCAAAGTCGGACGCTTAACCGACTGAGCCACCCAGGCGCCCCAAAATGATAGTTTCTTAAAATGGGACATTGATCAGCAGTTACATCCAAATAAAATCTCTCTCTCTCTCTCTCTCTCTGACACACACACACACACACACACACACACACAGAAAGATTGTGGCTATAGTGCTGACAGAGTACATGGAAACAGCGAACAGATTTGACCAAGTCAGGATAGGTAGATTCTCTTAACTTTAGCACCACTTTAGATCTGGCACAAAGGAAGCAGACAGAAGAATCAAGATGATGCATTGTGAGAATCTGCCTATGCAGATTCCAAGTCTGAGCTCCCACCAGAATGAGTACATGTCCTCAGGAAACAATTGTGATTATCAGCTCAATTTGAAAGGATTCTCCACTGTCTGGAATTTAGTTCATCGAGTCCTCATTGCTTCTATTTTATTCTTAGGCCTTTTAAAATATTTTTATAATTCACCCAGCTTCTTTTAGTTGTTGCAGTGGGAACTTTGGCCTGTCACAACCTATTCTATCCTACCTGGAACCGTAAGATCTGCCCTGTTTTTAAGTTCAAAATAAACTAAGCAACACAAGTTTCTATTTTTCCTTGTATTTTTTTAATATACTGCTTGGCTGTAATTCCTAGAATTCTTATGATCTACTGATAGTGAGGAGAATGTCGTAAAAGCTATAGAAGCACAACACTAATGAGAATAATACCTCATTTGCTGCATGGCTGTTGCATACACAGCTGTGCCTGCTTCATTACAAAAGGGACAACGTAAAACTGCCATCCTTCTGTCAGCCATTTTTCTTCTCTTCTATTTTAGCCACATGTTAGTTTACTGGGAGAGTATTGCTAGACGGGTTGATTCCTACATAGAAACAAATCATGTTTTTTTTTTAAATATACTTTTTAAAGTTTATTTATTTTTTGAGAGAGAGAGAGAGAGAGAGAGAGAGAGAGAGGAGAGAGAGAGTGCACAAGTAGGAGAGGGCAGAGAGAGAATGGGGAGAGAGAATCCAAGCAGGCTCCACACTGTCAGCACAGAGTCCGGAAACAAATCATGGTTAAACAAAAGCCGAATCATGGAGATTTCATGAAAGTTGATCATTGTAATGAATACAACTTTGAGGTGAAATCAGAAACCAAGTTTTAAAACTTAGACACAATAGGGGCGCCTGGGTGGCTCAGTTGGTTAAGCTTCCGACTTGGGCTCAGGTCATGATCTCCCTCCCGGTCGTGGGTTCGAGCCCCGCGTGGGGCTCTGTGCTGACAACTCAGAGCCTGGAGCCTGTTTCAGATTCTGTGTCTCCCTCTTTCTCTGACCCTCCCCTGTTCATGCTCTCTCTCTGTCTCAAAAATAAATAAATGTTAAAAAAAAATTAAAAAAAAAACTTAGACACGATAACTAACACACATCATATCCTATTTTGATATTATTTTATATTCTATGTTAATACTTTTACAAAGTGAAGAATTTAAGAATTTCTATAAGATAGTTTCCATAATTTATAGGCTTTTATAAATAAGATGAGAAATTCTCATTATATTCCAAAAGCTAAATAACCAAATATAATTCGGCATTTAAAACATCCCAGTTATCATTCTACCTATGAAGCAAAGCTTCATTAGTCATCAAAAGTAGTTAATAATCTTAATAATTTACTAGTAAATTTTGTGTATCTTTCTGCAAAGTAATTTAATTATCATGCAAAAAACAGAATGCAAAAGTTAAACACATGAAAAAATTAACCAAGGCGTGGGAAAAACATTTGTAGAATAATAAACTTATTTAATAAGTATACCTGAATCATGTTTAAATACTCAGCTTAAAGAATTTATTTCAGCACTGGTGTAAACATGGAAACACAGAGTTTCCTTGTTTTGAATTAGGTCCCTGAAATTATAAGTGTCATCAAGCAGTGAGATGCTGGGACAATCTCCACTCCCCGACTCACAAAACACATTTTCAGCTTGGTTCTTGACCTGATGTGAGAGCATTTGGATAAAGATTGCAAATTTTCTTCTCATTTGTACTTTTGAACATCTCTTCTTTATGGCATAGTTGGAAAACATTTGCTGTGGACTGAGTTGTGCCCCTCTCCACCCCCAATTCGTATGTTGAAACCCTAATCCCAATGTGGTGGTATTTGGAGATGGAGCCTTTGGGAGATAATTAGGTTTAGATGAGGTCTTGAGAGTAAGGGCCTTATTAGATGGGATTAGTGACCTTATAAGAATAAATACCAGAGTGCTTGTGCTCTCTGCTCTGTGAGGACACAATGAGAAGACAGCCATCTACAAGCCAGGAAAAGAGCTCTTCACCCAAACCCGATCATTCTACCACCCTGATCTCACACTTCCAGCCTCCAGAACTGTGAGAAAATAAATTTCTGTTGCTTAAAACACTCAGTCCATGGTGTTTTGTTATGGCAGCCTGAGCTAAGACAACTGTGAAACAAAGTATTTATGCTATGATAGATGAGTAGGTTGAGTAGAAAATATTGGCCAACTTGCTCTCTCAGGCACCTTCTGCTCTCCATCTTAGAACCCAACCATTCTGCCTATGCCCTTGTTCTCTATACGTTTTCTTCTCTGGCCTGCTTGTGACATTATCAGACAGTACTGAATTTTCCCTACTGTCTACTTCCTCTTTTTTTATCAAACTTTTGATGGTATTTGAATGTGTCAAAATTGCAGCCAATGACAGGTGTTATTGTTCCCTTTATGCTAAAAAGCCATCTGCCCAAATCACTCAGTAGGTAAAACAGATGACCAATAGGACTAGGGATGACTATGAGGAATGAATAACCTAAAGAGAGAGAGAGAGAGAGAGAGAGAGAGAGAGAGAGCGAGCCTGGAGAAGAAGAAGAAAAGAAAAGAAAAGAAAAGAAAAGAAAAGAAAAGAAAAGAAAAGAAAAGAAAAGAAAAGAAAAGAAAAGAAAAG
>NW_024412395.1:86975471-86985829 GCF_014898765.1 Herpailurus yagouaroundi | reverse complement strand
AGAAAAGAAAAGAAAAGAAAAGAAAAGAAAAGAAAAGAAAAGAAAAGGAGGAGGAGGAGGAGGAGGAAGTAGAGAAGAAAGCTAGCAGGAATATAAAATGTTTTCCGTTTTCTTAATTCCAGGAGCAAAAGAAACCAAGAATTTATTTTATCCTAGGGAGGGCTGAATGTCTAAATCAAAGTGACCTTTTACACTCTCTACTCCCAGTTAACCTCCTTGAGGAATGAGTTTATATATAGAAAAATTACTTGCACCGGAAATATGCACTGATTAGAGAAAAGGCTACATGTGGTATCGATACTCAAGCCTGCGGAAACATCTGAAGAAATTAGGGAGATATTTGTTCCACATGCAAAATGACATTATAAAGAGAAACATTATGACTAATGGATATAAATGATAACTTGACTTTGGTGCTTAAGAGAACTTTGTGTCTTCTTCCATAGACTTTTTTTGGAGTCAGCGTTGTTTCAAGTCAGGTAATTCTAGAACCTCCTTGTTTCACCTGATCTTCTCCAGCATCATAACTGGGCAGAAAGCCCTAAAAAGTAGAATCTCTAGATAAGTTAAAAACAAATTCTCTCTCTCCTAGTGCCCTGGGTAAGGATGCATAGTCACCCAGGCCATCTTCTGCTTGCATTGCCTTCCTTGCCTGGATTATTGGACCCACTCTGGGTTCAGGAAGAAGCACAGAGGAAAAAGTGCATAATTTCTAAGTATGCAAACACTTTAGTATGGAATGCATCAAAGGTTTGGGGGGAAGTACTTCAATTTCTCAGTGTAACACTGTTTTCCTATTTTATCAATCATCGATTCTCAGTGAGTATAAGAATTTAGGTGAAATCAAACTTCCAAACTGTTTACTTCCGGCAATCTTATGTGCTGCTGAATAAAGAAAATTTGTTGTATCTGTTCTATATATAGATAACATTGCACATGCATGATCTCTTTAAAAAAACACTGTAAATACATTACTACATTATTTCAGATATGTTTTTATTACCCAGACATTCTAGGATTCATTTATTATTCCATTCCTCTCATTAATATTCTTCCTTCCCTGAAAGAACTGAGCTGCAGTCTAGTTTGTTCTTCTACTTTGTTACTTTAAAGTTTCTCTCACCTGTAAACTGAGGTTATTCAAAAACATTATTTGGAAGCACTAAGCACTTTATTTAACTATAACCACCAAGCTTCAATCTGTGAGACGTTAAGGACAAGGTCATTTCTAGCAACAGCTACAGCAACGCGGGGCGATCACTGAGAATACACTAATACCTGCCTAGATTATTCATAGTTCAATAACCATTCAGCCACCTTGACCCATACCTTTCTACCTTTTTGGGTTTTTTGCTTTAGTAATTTCTTCATACTAATTTGGGGTTCCATTCAACCTTACTGACTCATGAAAAAATATGGTATGGCAACTATCACAAAGCACAAAATTCCAAGTAAGTCTTATAGTTATTTATTTATTATTTCATTCCTCATTTCATTGTCAACTTTCACATGGACACCATTACTGGCTGATTCAACTTCAAAGTGTTCTCCCAAGCTTTCCTGTCTGAGAATGATATGCACATGGGAGACCTGAGGTTATGGTTCATCTACCTACACTATTAAAGCCCGATAAAAAAAAGAGAGAGAGATTAGAGAGGGAGGGAGCCAAAACATAAGAGACTCTTAAAAACTGAGAACAAACTGAGGGTTGATGGGGGGTGGGAGGGAGGGGAGGGTGGGTGATGGGTATTGAGGAGGGCACCTGTTGGAATGAGCACTGGGTGTTGTATGGAAACCAATTTGAAAATAAAGTTCATATTTAAAAAAAATTAAAAAATAAGTTTAAAAAAATTAAATAAATAAATAAATAAATAAATAAAAATAAAGTCCGATAGTTCACAGTCCAAAAGCAGCTAATCAAACACTGCTTTCTGCCTAAACTCTGTGCATATGCATATGAAACCAAAACATGTTTTAATCATCACATAGCCAGTTATCTCACTTCTCGCCCCTTTGCTGGTATTTTTAATTGGAATTCATATGTGTGTTTTCCCCTCCATGTAACACACCTGAATTTCTAATATCTTAAATGCAAACTGGATGAAACTAATAAAGTGCCAAAATAAGAATCAGGATGCAAAATTTTTCATGAATTTCAAATTTCCCAAAAGGCTATTACTCAGCCCTCATATGCAGAGAGGACTAATTTATTTAATCATAGGTTGATAGAACCCTGCTATAAGAAATAGTTGCTTGGAAACATGAATGCTAATGGGCCATTTTGAAGCACGTTATTGAACTACTGCTAAACTATAACCACTGAGCTTTAAATTGCTATGCTGTTCAGAAAAAGGCAATTTCCATCAGCAGCTACAGTAGCTGGGGTGATCATTGAAAACACATTAATATCTGCCTAAATTATTCTTTATCGTCACTTTGAGATGGCAGCATTCTATGTGCTAATCAAGAGCTGTTTGGCCACCTGGACCCATGCATCTCTACCTTTTTTTTCCCCCTGCTGTTTGTTCCTTTTCTGAATATTTTTTCTGCATAACATTTACTCAAGATACAGAGGAGCATGTGTTGCAGAACAAAGGCAACAGCTGTCTAAGTGCTCATGCCTAAACTATCGATGCCCTCTAGGAGTCCTCTGAATGTCACTCAGGGGCCATCCTCTGATCCAAAAGCTACTACAGGTGCTGTTGGGAACTGGTGTCTCATTATGTTAATATTTACACTAGAACAGCAGTTGTAATTTTTATTTTTGGCTTAAGTACATAATTTACATATAAATTTACAAATTAGAGGAGCCATCTTGAACTAATACATCTAAAGATAGGCTGTGTCAACCAGCAGCAGTTGGTCAGAATGCTGGTAATTTTCAGAATGGTCAGTTTCAGTCAAAAAAGTATCAAACACATCCCCAGAGCTTCCTTCATTAGCAGTGTTAGCAAGTGCCAGTGTGTGCTCTGGAAGAGTCTGTGTGTTTTCTATTTTCTTTTCCAAATGGAGATTTCACACACTTAACCTATTACCACCAACATGTTGGGAGCAGAGTATAAAGAGTTGATTTTTCAACTTAAGGTTGAAAGGTTCTAAACAGCAATAACTACAATGTGCTTCCACTCAACATTATGCAACCATCCCACATACAAATGCAAATTGTTTACTATCTCCCAAAGAGGGGAGACCTAAATTCCTAACAATTTCTGCCTTTATTTCCAAGTGATTGTCATGCCTCTTGCAACTTAGTAATGATTACACACTGATAATGAGAAATGTACAAAGTTATAAAGATAACCAGTACTGACATCAGCTGAAGAGTATATAAAATGTTAGAGGAAAGACATTAAATAAATTGGTATATATATATATATATATATATATATATATATATATAAACCTAAGAATAAAGAAGAAATTATAGATAAGTATAAATCCTAGCTCCATTGTGCTGTATGCATTGATTTCCTGTCACTATTCTTTAACCTTTATGATTGGTTGAGACAGTACTAGGAGATGCCCAAGGGGATCTCTTTGATGTGATATGAATTTCCCTCCAATCTCATTTGTGGCAGCCATATTTCCCTACAATTTTCAGTATCAAACAATCCAGCCAACACAGTAACCCTTTGCTCTTTTTTTTTTTTTTGGACTTATAGTTCAATGCCATGAAAAATTCAAAAATTACCAGCTATTCTCAATTGCCAATTCAACAGAAACATTATTGTATCTCCTTGTGCAAGCAGTGTCCCTTGGGCACTAAGACCACATCAATCAGCATAGCCCAAAGTTCTCGATTTAGAAACAGAAAGAAATTCTGTTAGAGGTTATTAAATGCAACTGTGAAATGCATGAGTCCGGCTGCTCTTTTTTCCAGACTTGTTATGTTTGCAAGAACACAAGGCTAAAACATAGCAGAGCCAGAGAAAAACCCATGGAAAATACCTTCTCATTCCATAGCTTTGGGTAATCATGAATACCAAAGGTTTTTGGATGAGCTTTTAAAGACATAAAGTGCAAAACATGTACTCTAAAGATGCATTCTAAGATATAGTCTAAACTCTCTTTTGTGTTCTTTCAAGGATTTTGTTTTATATAAAATGTTGTTAATGGGGTAAGTGACGGAAATCATTTTTATTTCTCCATGTGAACAAAGATTTTGAAATGAACAAAAAAGGATGTAGTTAAGGATTTTGATTTAAAATAGAATAATTAGGGATAGAGCTGGAATAAGTAATGGGAGCCAAATCAGAATCCTCCATCATTGTTACATGTTCATTGAAATAAAAAATTTTTCTGGGCACCTGGGTGGCTCAGTCAGTTAAGCATCTGATTTCTGCTCAGGTCATGATCTCACTACTCATGAGTTTGAGCCCCATGTGGGCTCCTGCTGACAGCTCAGAGCCTGGAGCCTGCTTCGGATTCTGTGTCTCCCTCTCTCTCTGCCCCTCCCCTGCTCTCTTGTTCTCTCTCTCTCCAAAATAAATAAACATTAAAAAATGTTTTAATTATTTCTGACACATTCAATTCTTCTTTATGAAAGTTACTTTTTTTCATTTTGGAAATTTCATTTGTTCTTGTTGGTATTATTTTTTCTTGACTGAGTACATCAAGAGAGACAGGAAAAGAAGACACAAACAACCATCGTTAGAAATCCACAAGTTCAATGAGCCATCTCTGGCATGAAATTTTTGTTTTAGTTCTATGGACATTCAGTTATTAGACACCTTTCAGAGACAGTGGCAAGTATCTATTTGTATATTACAAATTGGGTACAAAGCACCATAATCATTAAGAATAATAGGAGAAAATACTTTCTGAGGATTAGAAAATAGCTTTCTGAGTTAAATCCTTGGGCTAACAGATTCAGGGAATTTTCCAAACATTTGAAAATTAAGCAACCCACTTCTATGTAATTAGATCAACAAAGCAATCATAATGGAATTTAGAATATATTTAAAACTAAGCGATGATAAATAGATGGTATTATCATAAAATGCAGTTAAAACAGCATTTAGAGATTTTTTTAGATTTTTTGGTATTTTAGTTCTTATAAATTTTTTTTTTTAACGTTTATTTATTTTGGGGATAGAGAGAGACAGAGCATGAACGGGGGAGGGGCAGAGAGAGAGGGAGACACAGAATCGGAAACAGGCTCCAGGCTCTGAGCCATCAGCCCAGAGCCCGACGCGGGGCTCGAACTCCCGGACTGCGAGATCGTGACCTGGCTGAAGTCGGACGCTTAACCGACTGCGCCACCCAGGCGCCCCTTTTTAGATTTTTTGGTATTTTAGTTCTTAATGTACATGTTAAAAAGAAGAAAAGTTGAAAAATCAATGATTTAAGCTTCTATCTCATAAGCTAGAAAAAGCAGAGCAAATTAAACCCAAAGTATATAAAGGGAAAGAGATATTTTAAAAACTGAACAGAGACCAATAAGATAGAAAGCATATATGCAATAGAAAAAAATCTAGATATACAATAAAAAAGATAAACTCAATAAAAATGTGGTTCTTTGAAAAATTTAACAAAATACGTAAGTGCTAGCAAACCAAAGGAGAAAAATAAGAGAAAATACAAATTACCAATAGCAGAAATATAAAAGGCATCATCATTACTGATCCAACAGACATGAAAAAGTCTTTAAAAGGAATGAATAAGACGCTATTTATCAACAATTTCAACTATTTAGATGAAAGGAAAATTACCTTGAAAAATAAATTTCTAAAACTGCCAAAAAAGAGACAAACATCTAAATATTTTTAATCTACTAAAGAATTTGAGTTTATAATTTCAAAACTTTTCCACAAAGTAAACTTCAGCTCCAGACAGTTTCTCATTCACAGAGGAATCTCTTCAAATATATAAAAAAGAAATAATTTCACACAGTCCTTCGCAAATTCTCCCGGAGAATCGAAAAAGGGAAAATACTTCCTCATTTGTTTTATGAGACCACATAACTCTCACACACCCAACCTGGAAGATGGACCTGTGAGGTAAAGAGCAGTGAGTTATGTGGATATGTATAGCTAAGTAGAGGCCTTAATAGCCTATATTTTACCAGGATTGAGAATCATTTGCTAGGAGAAGGCAGCATGTGGCTAGAATTTGGAACTTGCTTTCTGCCTGTTGATTTCCCTTACTGTTTGAAAAGTTTCAAGGATAAAAGAAAAGAAGAATTCAATGTAATATTGTTTAGTGTAGGACAGTACTCAAAGAGCTAAACATTGCCCTGTGAATTGATAAGATCTACCTATTTTGAATGTTGAATCTGTAATTATAGCTTTTTGACATTAATCAGAGTCAATTTTCATAAACATGTTGTAAATATTGCATCCAATTTTAGGGTTGTACCTAGTTAATCTGATTTATTCTATAGCTTTATTTTGCTGATTACAATAACTTAATAGAATCTGTCATTTTAAACTCATTAGCAAAGCCTCAATATTTTTTATGATCAATCATGATCTACTTTTTTATCATTTCATTTCCATCTGCTTTCACATTTTAAGATATGCTAATTTCTAATAATTAATTAACATAAAACTACATACTGTCCCTGGAAAATGGTTTAATGGCTTAAATAATTATAATTTGATTGGAGAGTTGGTAGGATTTAAGGAAATCTTGGTGAAAAGTTGTAGTTATAAACAGGAATTTACTTTTCTGAAAATAGCGCTCCCATTAATTTTGTGAATGGCATTGGAGAAAAAACGTTGAAGCACTGACCAATGATTCATTTCTTTCTTGAATACTGAGGGGATTTCTTGAGAAAAAAAGATGGCAGATGGCCTAGTGTAGTTTCTTTATAAACATGCGATAACTGACATCATAGCAGTTAGACCAATTATGTTAACATTATTAGCATAACCAGAGGAACACTTAAAAGAGCCTGATAAAATATATCTTAGTTGCAGGTCCCAACTTTAGGATCATTTATGATAAACAAAACTAAGATGTGTGGATTTATGGGCATGACACCTTAGAAAATGTCATAAAAGCTAGCTGACTAGGGTATAAAATAGGTAAGTTTCAAACACTAAATGTTCCCACTATATGAGATAATAAATTTTACCTTACATTGAGACACCACCACCAGTGAGTGGGTGTCTAATCAAGGAAGATAAGATCTGGAGAGCTGCTCTTGAATTCTCTGCCAATGCCTTTTGATTGTATCCCTGAAATTATTAGTAAACCTTAATGCTAGGTAAGATCTGACTTGAGTGAATCAAATCTGACAGTTAGTATTGTGTTGGATATGACTCCCTCAAAAATCAATTTAAGAAAATAATTTCACTATTACAAACATTCCATTGTGAAAAGAAAGCTAAAATGGATAAGACATCACACAGCATGGTGAGGTTGGTGTTAAAAAAAGTATCTAGGCAAATAGGTGTATATATACGTACACAATAGGAGATGGAAATTCTCATCCAAAGTAATACTCAAATAAATTTTTTAACCACTAAGTTTTATTTTTTCCATCTTTAAGTATTTTTTTCTAGAACAAAAATTGTAGATAAGGGTAAAAATAATTATCTAGATAGCAGTTCTGGGCACGGGGGACACTTCTGGTTTAATGCTAGTTTGTTGTGTCATTGCTATAGTGATAACCAAGTGTGGGACTAGAGACTGATGAGTGCCTTCTCTGTTACTGACGTGATAAAACTGCCATGAGTATTATGATTTTTGTTTGGCATATTTATACAGATGGTGATTTGTGCATGGTACCTCTATTAAATCCCACTTTGCCTATAAAAATTATCAATGATCACTATTACATAATCTACAGGAAGATGATAGAAATTAAATTTAACAAAGGTAAAAACTATAACTTATTAATTCTATACCTGTGCAACTCAAAACTCTCCATATTAATATGTATACAAATGCTCAAAATTTTTCTATATAATACGTACACTATTAGTCAAACTATGGCTTGTTAAGCCGCATGTAATGTTTTATTTCATTTCTTTTAATTAAACTCCAGACTGTATTCAAATTTTATTAGTGTTTCCCCTAATGTCCTAGTTCCATTCTAGAAGCCCATTAGGATAACACATTATTATAGGTATCATGTCTCTTCAGTTTCTTCTGGCCTACTATAGTTTCTCAGTCCTCCTTGTTCTTCATGACCTTGAGAGTTTTGAGGAGTACTGGTTGGGTATTCTGTTGAATCACCTTCAACTTGGGCTTATCTGATTTTTTATGGTTACAGTAGGGTTATAGGTTTTTTAAACAGATACCACAGAGGTGAGGCAACCTTCTTACCACATTATATGAAGATACTATCAACATGACTTATGACTGATGATGTTAACCTTTATCTCTTGACCAAAGCAATGTTTGTTGGGTTTTTCTACTGTAAAATTACTTTTTTTCCTCCTTACACATTCTAGGTTTTTTGAAGGAAGTCACAGATTCCAGCTTGCACTCAAGGGGGTTGAGAAAAATTAGAATATCTAAATAAATTATTTGGAATTCTTCTGTAAGGAAGATTTATCCATTATCCCATGTCTATTTATATAGTGATTTATGTATTTATACCAACATGGACTCATATATATTTATTTCATACTTTGAGATATAACTCAGTACTATATTATTTATTTTTTGCTCAAATTATTCCAGCTTGGCTATTGATAGTTCTTTCAGGTGGTTCCTTTGTCCCTTTGACATAGCCCTATCTTTTTGTTTTATGAGAGCTTCTTTATTTTATGGCATCATTTATTTTGCTGTTTAAGTGCCTCTTTCATTTGTAATTAGTTATTACAGGAAATCAAAGTCTATGAAAGAACCTTTCATTAGAGTCTTATTTTCACATGGTAGAGACAAAGTATAATCTTAACAATACTCCTGCTTATCTCTCTTATAAGTACAATAAGTCCAGTGTTCATAAATCAATAAACATTTGAAAACTTCTTAGTAAGAAGGTGATTAACTATTTATATAGATCTTTGGATGAGAAACGGCGATTGAGTGTCTATAGAATAGTTTACAAATGAAACAGTGACACCTAGAGGTCCCACTTGACATTAACTGAAAGATCTTGAATGTTGACATTAATTGAAGTCACATCTTTTTCAGCCCAGATTTCCTGATGAGGAAGGAGCAAAAAAGACAGAAATCCTACCTCATTACGAACTTGAAGACATTAATCTCATACTTATTGGCAAGTGTAAAATTGTGAAGAGTTGGCATTCTTCACAAAAACAGTAAATTATGAAAAAAAGCAAAGACAAGTTGCTTTAGAGTGATCAAAAGAAAACATTATATTGACTGAAATATAATGTGAGACACTAGTAAGTGATATCTATCTCCCAAAGAACAAAGTTAGAGTGTGCACATTATCTCATCTCTTTAAAAACAAGGACATGTCAGACTATCTAATTGTACTTAAAGATACTGAAGTGGAAGACGTTCAAGATATAAATGGCTTGGAAATAAAAAAATCACTGAAGCAATTATACTTCTACCAATGTTCAGATACTTTAAAGATCTTTCCTAAACAATTAGCAGCTGTGACAAGAGGAAATCATCAGCCCACAGCATTAACAGGAAAAAAAAAAAAACATGGTTTTTTTTTATCTATTGCATAAGTAGGCACAAAGGCAATGAAAATTTCATTAAAAGAAGTGCAATCCGTGGAGATCTAACTCATGGAGACAACAAAATCTTTAAAAGAACACACATGCTTTTATAGCTCTAAGAAACTGTGCACTTTAGTGAAGGTTGATTTGCATAATCTAATTTAACAAAAACTTATCAGTTGTTTGATGTGTTCACTTCATGTTTATAAGGTGCCATCATAAACTACTAGCTGGAGAAGATAGAAATATTCTTATTTCAAATTGCTTTGTTCTTTTAATTTTTTTTTTCAATGTTTATTTATTTTTGGGACAGAGAGAGACAGAGCATGAACGGGGGAGGGGCAGAGAGAGAGGGAGACACAGAATCAGAAACAGGCTCCAGGCTCTGAGCCATCAGCCCAGAGCCCGACGCGGGGCTCGAACTCACGGACCGCGAGATCGTGACCTGGCTGAAGTCGGACGCTTAACCGACTGCGCCACCCAGGCGCCCCGCAAATTGCTTTGTTCTTTTAAAATAGGATACCAAAGCACCAGTCAAGGCTATGATAAAGTGGCCATAGTACACCTTCCTTGGATGACAACTAGAAAAAAAAGCAAAAAAAGAAGAAGAAGAAGAAAGCAAAGCAAAGCAAAGCGGAGCGGAGCGGAGCGGAGCGGAGCGGAGGGGAGGGGAGGGGAGCGGAGGGGAGGGGAGGGGAGGGGAGGGGAGGCAAGGGGAGGGAAAGAAAAGACAAGATCAGACATGAACGGAGAGGCCCGGCAGGG
>NW_024412395.1:86908669-86975371 GCF_014898765.1 Herpailurus yagouaroundi | reverse complement strand
AAGAAAAGAAAAGAAAAGAAAAGAAAAGAAAAGAAAAGAAAAGCTGGGTGTTTGAAGGTATGAGAGAATTGTTGAGATGACCAGAACTTCGAATGAGAAAGTCATGCAGATGATTGAATTGCACAGAGAGGAAAGCCAACATTCTGAAGTGGCTGTGTTCTTTCAATATTTGCAGATTCTGGGCTGAGGTCAAGAGGCTGAGGATGCAGCAAACAAGTCAGGTAATTTCCACTATGAAACACAGAAAACTGGCAGAAATTATGGAAGTTTTTTGAGTCTGAAAATATAAAAACTGGAGACATGAAGGTTAAATAAGGAGGAATATTGGAGAATCGATCTCGCTGCTGTTTTAACTGTGACAAAATGATGTATTCTAAAGCCGGGCAGAAAGCAGTTTAATTTTTTTTTAACGTTTATTTATTATTTTTGGGACAGAGAGAGACAGAGCATGAACGGGGGAGGGGCAGAGAGAGAGGGAGACACAGAATCGGAAACAGGCTCCAGGCTCTGAGCCATCAGCCCAGAGCCCAACGCGGGGCTCGAACTCACGGACCGCGAGATCGTGACCTGGCTGAAGTCAGACGCTTAACCGACTGCGCCACCCAGGCGCCCCAGAAAGCAGTTTAAATAGAAGCCAAGCTAAACATTCAGAAGAGCAGGATGTAGTTTTAAGCAACCTCATACTACTGAGGAGAACAGGTGCATGGTAGAGTGGCCACTGTGACTTCCCTAGGGTTTGCAATCCTTGGAAGGCTACACCCTAGAGAAAGGGAGGTGAGGGACAAATTACAAGTGGACAAATCCTTATCAAACTTTAATGCAAGTTGGAGTCTTGTGGATTCTTGGTTAGATTAAGGGGACCCACCTCCATTCTATCTCCCTAATGAAGAGGGAAAGTAATGTTACCCACCACTGCTAAATTATTAAATGGTATATAGTTTTTAATTCACAGTTATGACAAGGGATTGAAGAAATATTTAAAACCCAGGACATAATAGAGAAAATGGAAGTAATAAAGAATATAAATGACCCATAATAAAACTTACATTTAAGGGGCGCCTGGGTGGCTCAGTCGGTTGAGCGTCTGACTTCGGCTCAGGTCATGATCTCACAATTGACAAGTTCGAGCCCTGCATCTGGCTCTGTGCTGACAGCTCAGAGCCTGGAGCCTGCTTCACATTCTGTGTCTCCCTCTCTCTCTGCCCCTTCCCTGCTCGTGCTCTGTCTCTCTCTGTCTCAAAAATAAACATTAAAAAAAACCCTTACATTTAACTATGGTTTTCATCATCAAAACAGCCAAAAGATATATAAGATATGAGTTGGAAAGTATTCAGAGTCAAAAAAATTAAGAATAAAATGGAAATGACATAATTTAAAATTACCATAAGTTACAATTTTTAATAGATAGGTTCAAGGAAAATTAGACACAGTAAAAGAGAGTATAGTTAACTGAAAGACAGGTCAACAGAAAATGTTTAGATGAAGAAGACAGAAAAAAGACTAAAATATGAAGAAATAAAATATTTTTTTCAAAAAGAAAAACGGTTAAAATGTCAACCATCTGTGTAATTGCAGCTCTAAAAAGAGAAGAGTTAGGAGGCACTGAAAAGAAGCCATATTAGTATACATTTAGGTACATGATATTTAAACAGAGGAAAATGAAAAACAAATAATATATAAAAGTAGCTACAGAAGAGAAGACACATTCTCTCCAGGGAAGCACCATAACATTTATAGTAGACTTTTAACACAAATGATGTAAGTCAAAGGACCACGGAATAGCATCTTTTAGTGATAAACTAAAATAAATCTCAACCTCTATTTCAATATTCAGTGAAAACAAACTGGAAAACGACAGGAAATTAAGATACTTTCTATCAAAAAATACTGAGATAATTAAAAGTAATACTCATGGAAAAGTTTCAAGCAGAAAAAAAAAACAGTGCTAGACTGAAGCACATATCTACATAAAGAATAAAGAGGAATGGAAAGAGAAAATGTGTTGGTATACATAAGTGCCTATTAACTGTATATAGCAAAACTAACAAATTGTGTCTAATGTAAAACATATGAAGAATTAAATGCACAAGAATATTAGCACAAAAATTAGGTGGTAGAGAAAGTGAATTAGAGTTATAAAATCCTGACATTGTTTATGAGGTGGTAAAATTATTTATATTAAACTTTAATAGCTATGGATGCATGAGGCAATCTTTAGAATGACCACTAATATATAGTAAGGTAATAAATAACTTGTGATTATTATAATAAAAAGGAAAACATAATGATAAAGTTAATGACAGATTATTTGATTATTCAGTAAAATATAAGGATGGAGGTAAAATGTAAAAGAAACAAGTGAAACCAATAGAAAAAATAATAAAATAGCTCTAAGAGAAAAGATGTTATCAATTGCATTGGTATGAACAGATTCATTTTGCTCATCAAAATGGCAAAATAGCTTATATTGGACTTGCCCTCCTGCAGATCTTGATTATAGTCTCTGGGAAAAAAAATTATTGATGGTACTGGAGAATGATGAATGCAGGTAGAAATGGAAGTAAATCTTACCCTTTAAACAAGAAACTGCACTTTGTAAGATTGAGATTTGTGTAGCTTTTCACTGGTATACACTCTTTAAACTTCACACTGTGGAAATGCTCAGAAATATTTAATGCCTTGAAGAGTCAGAAAGATAGAGCTCGGGGCTGCAAAACAATTGCAAGTAAACTAAGGGGAGAATTTCCAGTGGGAAGTAGCCACAGTAAAAGGAACCACAAAATCAGTTTTTAAACTGTATCCAAATCCGGGGCTGATTCCTGAATTATATACCTGCATAGAGTAAACTGACAACCTCTAAGTAATAAATGAAAGGATAAAGAACCTGAGTTGAAATCTCGCCTGCTGCTCACCACAGGGAGACTGTTTAGAGTTTGAACTGAGCCACATTAACTGCCAGAATGAATAGAACTATGTAGAAGGTAGCAGACGCTGGAGTCTTAGTAACCTTGATACACACTACATGAGCAGTTAAAAATTTCTAGATATGAGAAGCAACAGGAAAATATGACCCATATTCAAAAGAAAATAATAGAAATCAACCACAAGATGACCCTGGTGAGGAAATCATCACACAGGTCTTCAAAACTATTAAAATTTGAATGTTTAGGGATTTAAAGAAAAAGATGGTCATAATGATAGCACTGGTAAATTTTAGCAGAAAAAAAACAGAAACAACTTTTAAACACCAAATACATGTTATAGAAATGAAAAGGAGACTATCTGAAATATAAAATACAGTTAGAGGTCTTAAGACATTAGACATGATAGAATAAATGTGAAATTGAAGACAGGGAGAGAGAGGGAGAGAGGGAGAGGGAGGGAGGAAGAGAGAGGGAGGGAGAAAGTAATTATTGAGTCTAAAAAGCAAAGAGAGAAAATGTTGAGAAAAATAAAGGTCCAATAGACTCTAGGATAGTATCAAGCAGTTTACTATACGTGTAATTGGAGAGAGCTGTACTTCAGAGCTGCTACAGACTACATCTTGTGTTACGCAAATCCACTCCTTCTTACACATTGGGTAGCAACTTCTGTGATGCTCATTTCTTGAGAGGAACTTGGAAAAGGGAGGGTAGTGGAAAGAAGTAAAGCTCTCATGATTGCAGATCGTCCCGGACTACACCTAATACTCATCCTCTCCCTCCTGCGTTATCCATTCTGAGTTTGTCTAATTCTGACCTTTCACCTCTACAGTTCTTGTCTTCCCTGGCAGAGCTACTTAAACCCTCATTTCTGAGGACATCTAGGCCATTGGTTAATATACTCTTTTGCGGGAAGGTTTGTTATTTATGTCCACTCACGGTCAGGCAAGGGAGTAGTAGGAGTTCCATGCATACCCCTCCCTGCCTCCATTGTATAACAAAACCTGCCTTCTCCTCATGTTCAGAGTCATTTATCTTGTCAAGTCAGCAAGGCTGATTGGACCACAACCTGCTTCACTGCCCTTTCCTCTGCCAGGCTCTTCTCAAATATGAGTCTTCTATTTCACCCCACATATAAGAAGTATTACTAGATATTGAATGTGCTTTTTCTAGAACCTGAAGAAGTTTGGAAAGCATCATGCTTCTTTCTTTATAGTCGGGATTGCAAAATGCAGCAATTTGCTTTTTGCTTTGGAAGAGATATCTTGATATGCTCCTACTGCTGGATTTCTAAAATCTTCACTGAAAGGGCAGGTGTCTGGATCTTTGAACCATTTATCTTTCATCCTCTGGAGCACATGTGTCTTACTGAGCATGTTAGCCACCTCTTAATAATCCTGCCCCATCAAAATAATGTCATCAATGTTATAAATCAGTGTGATACTCTGTAAGATATCTGAAGACAGTCCAAACTGCTTCACACTTCCTCCAGAAAACAGAGGCCAAAGCAGAGTTAGAAATGCAAGACATTCATTGGGGCTAATCCATGATAAAGTGGAGAATTAGCAGGAATGAGGAAGAAAGATCTCAGACCATGATATATGTCTATCGTCTGTGAAAGGAGAGGGGGAAGAAAGGAAGATCGGGTAGAAAAAGACTCAAACCATGTTACAACACTTCAGAAAATCACAGTCAGCTGAAAGTGGGAATTCAGAGCAAAGATTTTCCTTTAGAAAGTCTAGTGGGGGGCATAAATGGCCTGACCCTACTATTCCTGCCATGCTCAATGAGTCGCTGGAGCTACTCAAAGGGAGTGTGTCCTTTGCCAGAATGCTGCATCAGATGCTAAAGGTACTGCAGCTGGAGAGTATCCACAATTTCATTCCTCTTGGCAGGTTCTGTCTTGAAAGGAGATTTGAGTAGTGTAGCCCCATGGCTGTCACAGTGCTGTGCTCACAACCTGCAGACCTTATACATTGTATGTATCCTCGGTTGGTTCCCAACTACCAGCATAGACATCTCTCTCTCTGAAGTTTTTCTTCAGGACTATGGGGGCTACTTTGTCTATGGGGACAGACAGAGAGAGGTGCTGAGGAATTAACAGCTCCTAGAAGCAGCCCCCAACCAGTATTGTATCTAAGTATCTCAGCCTCCTTGTCTTGGGTGAGATGATTCTGAGGCGTGTATCTAAATGACATCCTTGAGTTTCTCTACAGAAAATACATTGCAGTTGCCTACTTTGGTTATTGCCTTAATAATATGCTCTTTGTTGGCTGCCTTCCCTTCCTTTATGACTTGTCAACTTCCTTTCCAGTTGTATTCATCACATTTTCCAACTACACAGAAATAGCTAGATTGATAGATCGATTGATCCATTGATAGAGATAGATAGATAGATAGATAGACACTTTAAGGAACTAGCTCACGTGAGCGTGGGGGGAGGGGGTAACAAGTCCAAAATTTTCAAGGCAGGCTGGCAGCCTCAAAATTGTGGCAAGAGTTGATGTTGGAGTCTTGAGTCCAAAGGCTGGAAAACTCATGCAGAATTTCTATGTTGCAACATGGAAACAGAATTGCATCCCCTTCCTGGATCCTCTGGCTGCTTTCAAGGCCTTCAACTACTTGGATGAGGCCCACCCATGTTAAGGAGGGCAATTATTCAAAATCTACTGATTTTAGTGTTAATCACATCTTTCAAATATTTTCACAGCAATATCTAGACTGTGTTTGAACAAACAACATCAGCATTATAACCTAGCCAAATTAACTCATAAAACTAATCATCAACCTGTGTCCTACACTCTTCCAAAAAAAAAAAAAAAAAAAAAAAAAAAAACCAGAAACACTTTGCATTCAAATCCTGGTCTCAGGGTTTTCCTTCTAGAAGATATAACAAAAGCTCTATGTTGGCATTACCTGCAAGTGAATTCTGGGTTTCTGAAAATATTGATGAAAAATAGAAGGCCATAACTTTAGATTTCCATTAATAAAATACATATATATGGATAATATAAAATGTTAATAAAAACATAAATATGAATAAAGCTGGCCTCTGTATATTTTATAATGCAAATAAAATTATACTATGACACTTTTGAATTTTAAGCCTTACTCACATCCAAATTCAGCAGCTGATTATTTCAGTATGTTGCTTCTCAGCATTTAGGTATTATTTACAACTTGACTTTTGAAAATAATACTCTGGTGAAGAATAAACCATAGAATTTATATTTCACTTTTGTGGCTTTTTTTTGTCAGAGATTTAAAAACTTATACCATGAAATTATAAATGTAAAAATTATAATGTCAAATACATATCCTCGAAGCTAAATCTGGTGACCTACTGTAAATTAAGTTGTAAAATTGAAACTCACTGGGTAAAATGTCTAGGAAACACCTCAGACAGCATAATAAATCAACAGAAAATAACTTTCCTGCATGAAAAGCTGGAGAAAAATTCAGGTTTAATATGCTCAAAGTGTTGAGTGATCTGAGATTGCGGGGTCATGCCTTTAGACTTAATGTTTCTTCTATTCCACTTTTAACCATTAGTGCAATATTTGCCCAGTGGTTGATCTGAAATTGGTCACTGGTCATATTCTTTTCAATGTTGCAAAAACAAAACTTAAAAGAACACTCTTTCCTTCTGTAAATATTGACAATGGGCTTAAAAAGTACAAAAGTCAGGGCACTGGGTGGCTCAGTCAGTTAAGTGTCTGACTCTTGATTTCAGTTCAAGTCATGATCTCATGGTTCATGAGTTCAAGCCCCACGCCAGGTTTTGTGTAGAGCAGAGAGCCTGCTTGAGATTCTCTCTCTCCCTTCTTTCTCTCTCTCTGTCCCTCCCCAACTCATGCTATCTCTCTCTCTCTCTCAAAAATAAACTTTTTTTTTAAAAAAAAGGTGCAAAAGTCAGTGTGTCCAGCTAGAATATAAATAAAAAAATAATTATAAAGACTTACCTCAACCCAATATACTGTAAATGATTCCTTATAGTCAAATCCATAGATCATTCAACCTTACAAATACTGTTTCTTATTTCTTATATATTCAGTGAAAGTTATACAAAAGTATACCATCATATTTATTTCAGTAAAAGAGGAAATAAATGGTGGGAAAGGTAGCATGTTGAGGAAAGATATAGGAAAAGAATATGCTATAGTTAATTCTTCAGTTAGGTGTATTTTCACAAGACTACCTGATAAATGTACTAATTCAATAGAAATTCCAGTAATTGAACTAAATCATGTTTTCAATTTTAACAATTATTTATTTTACTCATTTTTTGGTCCAACCATTACCATCAACTACTTACTTTTCATCTCATAGACAGCCATTGGCCATAACATAAAATTATGTATTATAAGAAGAATCATTCCCATTCAGCATATAATGGACTTGACTATTATTGTAAAGAATAATTCTTACTGATACTAATCTCATGTCTGATATTAAATCAAATTGTGCTAACGCTCCTTTGCTCCTTTCTGCCTATGTGGGTACTATTCTATTTTTAAAGCCTGCCCCCTCCGGTTTAAGTCCCCTCCTTGTTGTAAAATACTTAAATGGTGTTTGCACACAGTACATGATGCACACAATTTCTTTAGTGGGTCTAAGTTCATTTCTAGTTTAAAATATAATTATCATCTGACAGCTTACTCTTCTCTTTATTTTCTCTATTTCTTAAAAACGCACACACACACACACACACACACACACACACACACACACACACACAATTATTGTCAATACATGCACCAAAAAAGCATGTTACGTAGACTAGATGCATCTTCTATGGAAATAAATCATATGCTTTACTATTTTTGTCGTTATTAGTTACATCCTATAAGTTCCCACAAAAGCCCACATTTTGGTTGCATAATCCCTTACACTGTCTGTAAATATTGCTCGTGATATGATCAAATGTGCTGTCAATGTTAAGAAAATCAAGAGCTTCCATGCCCATGTAAATCTTTTAATATGAAATGGAAGTCCAGGGCCTTGTCTTCTGTAGGTACTTGATAAACTTAACAAGATTTGATTGAATGTATGAATGAGAAAGATGCAGGAAGACAATTTCATAATCCAATGCAAAACCTATTCTCAATAGTGATGCTGATTCTTTCTCATGCTGCTCCTTCCCTTTTTCCCCCTCTCTAAGGAATTTTTCACTTGTATTCTCCCCTCTCTGTGTCCTTGGAGGCTGTATATACAGGCTCCCTTGCTGGCTGGCTTGAGACTGGGTTCTACCAATGTAAGCTATGTACAAAACAACCAGAGAGAGACAAAGCTCGGGGCATTTTGTTGTTGTTGTTGTTCCATGCCTTGTCTCAGAGAGCTTCTCTGAACACAACTACATTCTTCTGTGATTGTAGCTCCTGCAGGGCAGACTGTCTTCCATGGTTGGTGATCTGACAAGGTAATTGTAGCTACATTTCCTCCCCTGAAAGGTCTAGTCCCAGGAGTGCTGAGAGGACACCATTGCTAATTCCTGCATGTATCAACATCTCTTTCTTTTTCCTTAGCCCTGTGTACTCTTCTGTAAGTAGTCCCTTTATTAAACTCTCTCCATTTAAATAAATTACCTGACTTTTTTACCTCCTGAGACCCTGACTGATGAAAAAATAAATCACACTTCTTTCTTTTATACCTTTTTAGTGATACCTTAACCATATTAAATACCAATCTGTCCTCGAATTTAAAGAATTAAGTCCCAATTATCGCTCTGGATTTCATTTGACAAAATGGAGATTTGGGACAGCTCTAGTATTGCTGTTTAGATTTCATGAGATGTTATTTCTTATTACACAGTGTCTTCCCCAAGATGTTTCATTTAGCCTTCAAGTAGTTATATTATAAGTGCTCAGTGTTATAATGTACAACGGCCAACAGGGGACAAAAATTTCTGCTTAATATGTCTTTCCTAAAATTAAATGATTATTTTGCTGTGGTTAATAGCATTTCTACTATATAATAAAGCAATATGCTTTCTCATTTATGCTTCAATGTGTACAATTTAACATTTTTAGAACGGTTAAAATTCTATATTTTTTTAGATTGAAAATTCTGAATGGTCCTTCATAGATGTGGTGTATGTATATACATATATGTGTGTGTGTGTGTGTGTGTGTGTGTGTACACAATGGAATATTACTCAGCCATCAAAGAGAATGAAATCTTGCCATTTGCAACAACATGGGTGGAGCTAGAGTGCCTTATGCTAAGTGAAACCAGTCAGTCAGAGAAAGACAAATACCATATGCTTTCACTTATATGTGGAATTTAAGAAGCAAAACATAAATATATGGGAAGAAAAAAAAGAGAGAGGGAAGCAAACCATAAGAAACACTTAACTATAGAGAACAAACTGAGGGTTGCTGGAGGGGCGGTGGGTGGGGGATGGGCTAAATGGGTGATGGGTATTAAGGAAGGCACATGTGATGAGCACTGCATGTTGTATGTAGATGATGAATCACTAAATTCTACTCCTAAAACCAATATTACACTACATGTTAACTAACCAGAATTTAAATAAAAACTTGAAACAAAAAAAGATCACAATAAAAAATAAAATTATTTCAGACATTCATAAAAATGCTCCTTCATAGTCTAAGTATAAATGTACATTGATATCACAAATTTTTCTGCTTAAGACCAGGACCACAAAATCTTGGGGAAGAAGTCTGTAAATTAATAAATTTTTGTTTCCATTTGATGTCATTACTTTAAATCCTGCAACTAATTGTCTTCCAACTGAACTACATGTTGTGTCTATTTCTAAAGTTTGTTTTCTATTCCATTTTTCAGACACAAAAATTCTTCCTTTAAATTAAAAAAAATGTAAAACATAAATTTTTAAAAAGTATTATATGATCCTACATGCCATATAATCTATTTTTCTCTCTCCTATTTGTTCAGTTTTTCTTAACTTTTTTGGTCTATTTCTCTTACTGCCTTTTCCCCTCATTTTTACTTCAAAGATATTTTTATGATTTTTTTTGAAGCTACAATGTCAGAAATGCTTTTTGTGACATTTACCTGTCAAGGATTTTGTATGTAGCAATTTCTTCAAGAAAGTTCTAATACCATTTCTAAAAAAAAAAAAAAAAAAAATGAGCATAAGAACACTTAAGGGGTTTAATTCACATTTCAAGTGCAGAATTATCAGTTTAAAATATAAAAATATAACTGAAAAATGGAAGAAATCACATGTTCTATTAATAATCATGAAGAGAGTTGTCAGTTTATTTATAATAATTAATACAGAGAGTTCTGTCTAGGAGCAATAAAATGCTAATACCCCTGAGTTGGGTTAATAATTAAATTCAACTAATCTAAAACAGTGACATAGGATATCTTATGTTAGACCTCTAGTCAAACTTTAACACCACAAATGGGTATCACCTGTATGAAATCAAATGTCTCTGAGTAATTGAGTGACTTTTTTCCATTTTACTTTGAATTCCTGATCTTACTGTGCAAATAATGATTGTCTCAATCACTAGGACACCATTAGGTGTCAAAAGCAAAAAATCAGAAACCAATGTGTGCTTTGCCAAATGGAAAAATGCATTTTTTTCATTAAAGGATATTAACAGACTGATGGTGGGCATAGGAGCACATCACATGGGGAAGTAAAAAGCAGTCCAAAATAATTCAAAGAATAGAGTCCATAAGTCTACATTCTTAAGACATTAATATGATTGAGATGCTATGCTAGATAACATGAGATACCAAAATTGTATGCTCTGCTACCAAGTGAAACATCAATTTAAAGAGATGCTTCAGGGACGCCTGGGTGGCTCAGTCGGTTACACATCTGACTTCGGTTCAGCCTACGATTTAGGCTTACATTATAAGGGCTCTGTGCTGACAGCTCAGAGCCTGGAGTCTGCTTTGGATTTGGTTTCTGTCTCTCCCATACTCACACTCTGTCTCTCTCTCTCAAATATAAAAAAACATTAAAAAATTTTTTTAAAGAAATGATTCAGGGGCGCCTGGGTGGCGCAGTCGGTTAAGCGTCCGACTTCAGCCAGGTCACGATCTCGCGGTCTGTGAGTTCGAGCCCCGCGTCAGGCTCTGGGCTGATGACTCGGAGCCTGGAGCCTGTTTCCGATTCTGTGTCTCCCTCTCTCTCTGCCCCTCCCCCGTTCATGCTCTGTCTCTCTCTGTCCCAAAAATAAATAAATGTTGAAAAAAAAAATTTAAAAATAAAAAAAAGAAATGATTCAGATAAAGGTTTCCCCTTTATAATCATACTATTTAAATTTTTTTAACGTTTATTCATTTTTGAGAAACGAGAAAGACAGAGCATGAGCGGGGGAGGGGCAGAAAGAGAGGGAGCCACAGAATACAAAGCAGGCTCCAGGCTCTGAGCTGTCAGCACAGAGTCAAGTGAGTCAAGTGAGTCAAGGCTCAAACTCACAGATCTCGAGTTCATGACCTGAGCCAAACTAAGATGCCTAACCAACTGAGCCACCCAGGCGCCCCTATAGTCATACTATTTAATTACCTCTGTGGGTTGGGGAACAAGTGTGAAAACAACAGCTAAAACCTCAAAAATTCCCCCCAAATAAATTTGCATAATGTAAATTTGCTTCTGATGATTCATGTGATAACATAAAATTTCAAATGCACACAACCAAGTTTTACAAAAATATCTAATCTCCAATAATTTAGACCCCATCTAGCAAAAATCATGTTTGTTTCTATAGTTTTATTGGAATTTATAAAAAATACAATAAAAGCAGATGTTTTCATTTAAACTCTAACTTTTCTAAGAGCATCTGTATTATAAAAGTCCTTCTAATTGGTTAGGCTTCTTTGTAATGCATTTTTACATTATCAGCTTTTATAGAGAAGCACAGAATTTCAACCAATAGCACATAATGCTTTGCATATTATTTGGCAAAATATAATCATTGCTGATGGGAAAGTACTAGAAGAAGCATAAAACTATATGTTAATAATATGGTGTAAGGTTGGCCTGTTGTTCCAATGCGTGAGACAATAGTAGAGTGTCCATTCAATTCTAAATAGTGCATAAATATTGCCATTAGGCATTTTCAAGTTGTAAGGAACAGGACGTGGCCAGGTAAACTGTTGGGCACTTATTATCCGAACACAACGAACTAAGAAAATCCAAACATCTTTTGATGCCTTGGAGAACTGAAACAATAATTGAAACCATTCCAGTTACTATGACTACCCTTGTGACCCAAAAGAAACCCTGGGCACCTGCCTGCCATCTTTTTAGAAGCCAGTTTTTGATTCCTCCCACTCTATTGATTTCCCAGTAATTATGACCAAGTTTCTTTCCTGTTTTTGACTCTACCATTATCCTTGATTCTGCAATACAGTTCCTTATTCTACTCCTCTCTCCTGAAATCAAAAGAGAGGTATGAATGAGTATCCTTATAGTCTCCATTCCATACAAGCAGAGTTCTCAAACTCAGTTACCTCACCGTCTATGGGCTCTGGATATCTAGCCTATATAGACAATGTCTGTTGGCTAAAGAGTTTGGTCAATCAGCTGTGCCCATGGAAGCCAAAACACATGACAAACTTTTGGTGAATTGTAAAGAAACTGCTTGGGGCCACATCATTCAGATGGGAGCACAACCCCAGCAGGCACTTAGTGTTTTGTGGGTTTGTTTCCTGCACAGTTATGCAAGGTTCTGTGTTACACAGATGATAAAAATGATCAAGGAAAATTCCTGTTTTTCAAGGAGATTTCGGTCTTGACCCATTATTCAGAGTCTTCAGTGTAGGATCTTACTTACACTGTCTTCATAAGAGCTGTAGGTTATCCTTCCTCTGTAGGTTTATAAAATTTCCCTTCCTGAAATAATCAGAGTTTGATTTATCATAGGGCATACAAATTTTTAAAAATGGGTAACCACCTGACTTCTTAAAATGACATGTATCACTTTACCTAGGAAACTGTGTGTTATCTATTTATCTGTATCTCTATACAAATACAAATACACTAAATATTACAGAATTCTCGACCATGTGTCATATGGAGTTTAAGCAGTTGAAAGATAATAATCAGGTTTTAACAAACTATGAGAGAATTCTAGAAGGTATAACACATGCATTTCCATGGCATAGAAAAACAGTTATTTGGAGAATTAAACAACTTGCCTTAATTTTTTAAAAGTGTAATGCTGTTATTTGCTTATGTTAAACAGTTACTGAATTGAAAATACATGGTTTATATCTAAGAAATCAAAGTTTTTGTAAATAATATCATTTTCCAGGTTTAACATATCTCTTAAGTTCCAATAAATTATGAAATTCTTTACATTAGAAAATATTCATGTTCCTATATAAGTAAACATTCTTGATTAGCATATAATGAGTATCGTGCCTCTGTCAAGAAAATAAACCTTTATGAGTTGTTACCTTACATTTCATGCTTGTTTCATGTCCATTGTCCTCACTGAACTCTAAGTTCCTTGAGTCAATGAGCAGTATCTTTATAACACCAGTGCCCAGAGTACTTAAGACATGCTACTTTCTAAATTTAGTTGCTTTTGGGCATCAGGGTGGCTCAGTTAAGCATCTGACTTCGGCTCAGGTCATGATCTCACAGTTTGTGCGTTTGAGTCCCGCATCAGGCTCCATGCTGACAGCTCAGCGCCTGGAGCCTGCTTCAGATTCTGTGTCTCCCTCTCTCACTCTGCCCCTCCCCGGCTTGCACCCTGTCCCTCTCTTTCTCAAAAATAAATAAACATTAAAATTTTTTTTTTAAATTTAGTAGCTTTGAAAAATAAATGACTTCAGTAATAAGCAGAGTTAACACGCATTTGAGATTATTGGATTTCACAGTTGTGTTAGGTCAAAGGTTATAGGTAATCTTTGAAAAGTCAGTGGGGTCTGATGGGGCCAGGAAGCAGTGGATGAAAAAACACTTAGTCAAAGTAGTAAAGACCTTCTCAAAGTTCTGCAATGAAAAGAAGAGAGAGAGAGCTGATTTAGTGTAAGATTGAAGGAGACTTTAATTGTTTGAGGAAAAGGTAACTGAAATCTGTGCATATAGAGAGGAATGAACAGATAAAGCAGGAGAATTTGAAGGTGTGAAAAAAATAAGACCTATTACTTTGGGGAAAAAATAAAATCCAGCAGGAGATGAGAGAGAAAAGGATCAAGAGCAAAAGAAAACACAGGAGAGATTCTTCCTCCTTTGGAACGGGACTAAAGATAATAAGAATATATTATGAATGAGTGTATCCACTTCATATGTTGAATAAAATATTATATAAATATAATTTCTGAATTATATTTTGTCTTGTTTCAGTGGCTAATCTGAAAAGTAGAAATGAAAATACAATTCTGAAATCTTTTCTCCCTGACAACGAACAAATTCTTAATTCTTACATATAAACTATAAATGTATATATATATGTACAATACATATATATATATATATATATACACACATATATATAATAAACATGTGTTATATATATTCATGTATATATAAACCTTTTTTCTGGAAAAATATTATATAAATGTGTTAGTATGCAACTTTAAAAATCTGTGAACATGACAGCTAATACGATTAAAATTAAAATGTGTAAACCTTTCTATAAGATCATTTAAGCATGAAGTCTTCTGAGTCAGCAGCTTGCTCACACTGTTACATAAATGAATAAGCTCAGAAACAGAAATAGCTTCTTTACACACACTTTTAGCTTTCCTTTTTGCTTAACGGATCTTGGTTAAGAAAAGACAAACAAATTAAACACCATTTCAGCGTGAATCACCCAGAAATATATCGATGAATATACACGTGTGTACTCACATACACACACACGGCCATCACAGATAATTTTGAAGACTCATTTTAAAAAATGAGAAAAGCCTTTGACATTAAGCAAATAAACCGTGGTTGATTCATTCCAGAGTAACTCTATATTCACTCAGTGGTTTTCAGTGGCAAGCTAGTGCAGAAAGCTGTTGTGGAAATACTGTAGCGAAAGGCACACACCGTGCTGAAGAGAAGCAGCCGACAAAACCCTGCTCCCGTGGGGGAATGAGGCATGCCACCAGAAGCAACACTCAGCCCTAGACTAACCCGGAAGGCTCTGAGCATGTCCACCATGGCTGGAGAGCTCATATTTCTCAAGGATATTTTACCCGGTTTCTTTGTGCCACTTACGCTTGCATTCGACTTCAAATGCACAAAGAGATTTTTTTCTCTCTCTTTTTGCTCTTTTTCTTGTGTCTTTCTGAGATGATGGATGCTAACTGAATCTACTGCAGTGACTGCTTCACAATACATGTAGCCAAACCATTATGCTGTATACCTTAAATTCATGCAAAGATGTGTGTCAGTTGTATCATACTAAAAGTAGGGGGAAAAGAATAAAATTAATTATCCCTCAACAGCAGTAATAATAAATGCACAAAGAGACACAGTGACCATGAGATCCTGCCACGTAGTCAGTCCATTAGCATTAGAACGAGGCTTGATATGCCTGCTGCCTACGGAGCTTAGGCAGAAGCACAGGAAATGTCCAGCAAAGCCCTGATACAACAGTGGCAGGGCCAGCCAAAGCGGGATGTGAATAAACAGGGTTACCAAGACACTAACAAGGCGTCCCCTTCTTTCAACTGCATGTCCTGGAGACTCCTGAGGAGACCTTTGTGCAGCACCCTGCTGTTGTCCTTTGGCACTTGGAGTGATACTGCTGGAGGTGATCATGACTGTCAGATTGTGTGGGACAGAGGCCAATGTCAGCAAAAAAAAAAAGAGCTAAGAATGGGCTCCCTCTAAGCGGGCTCTGTGCTGACAGCTCAGACCCTAGAGCCTGTTTCAAATCTTGTGTCTCCTTCTCTCTGTGCCCCTCCCCTGCTCACAGGGGAAAGCTCTCACTTTCAAAAAGAAACATTAAAAAGAATTAAAATTGGAGTGTTTTCTTGTATGAAAACCATACTTCCATAAATTTCACTTAAAAACGCTCTAATCCTTTTATTTTCTTTTTTTTAATTTTTTTCATGCTTATTTATTTTTGAGAGAAAGAGGGAGACACGCAGAGAGCACAAGCAGCAGAGGGACAGAGAGAGAGGGAGACACAGAATCTGAAGCAGGCTCCAGGCTCCAACCTGTCAGCACAGAGCCAGATGTGAGGCTGGAACCCACGAACCGCGAGATCATGACCTGAGCTGAAGTCTGACACTTAACCAATTGAGCCACTCAGGTGCCTCCCCCAAAAATGCCCTTATCCTTTTAAACATTACTGTGTGATTTCACGGGGAGCTGGAAAGAAGTAGCTTAATAGGAAAAATAGAATTATTCAATTAGAAAATGTTCAGTTTAATGAACAATGCCACTCAAATAACTTTGGTTCTAAGTTTTTCCTATCATAATTTTCTAAAATATGGAAAGTTCTGCCTCCTGGAGAGGTAAAACAGATGGCTAGTGCAAATAAGAAAAATGTGTAACTCTGTACTAGGTTGAATCATATCTTTCATGGAACAAAACATGTTTTTAAGACGTGCATTTCTTAAATGGTTTTATATGAAAAATCATTACCTATGGGAAGATTTTTGTTACAAAGCACTTTATTATCATGAAGTTCTGCGTTTTACTTAAACCAATAGTATTTATTTCTTCTGAACAAATCATTGACTTTAACTGAAGGATGAAGAAAGTCACAGTATTCCAAAGCCTGGGAAGAACTGGCTTCTTTAAAAATCAACTTATTTCCAGAACAGTAGCTGAAGAAGTAACTGTAAATGATCCACTGAATTCCTTTCACTCAGCGTGCCTGTACCTTCAAAAAGTTATTTATAATTTCTATGATGTTCATAATCCAGACACATAAAAGACATTATCATCTTCAAATATCATCAGCCTTAAAGATGACTAAATCAGAGGAAATATATATTTAAGGACAAATATAAATAAAAATCATTAGTGTAGATTGCCATATGATCCCATAATTCCACTACTGGGTATTTACCCAAAGAAAATGAAAACACTAATTTAAAAAGATATATGTATCCCTATGTTTATCACAGCATTATCTACAACAGCCAAATTATGGAAACAACCGCGGTGTCCATCAACAGATGAATGGATAAAGAAGATGTGGTAGATAGATAGATAGATAGATAGATAGATAGATAGATACGGTATACATACGGTGTAGATAGGTAGATGTAGTATATATATGATGTGGAATATTACTCCGCCATAAAAAAGAATGAAATCTTGCCATTTGTGACAACATGGACAGACCTAGAGGATATGATGCTAAGTGAAGTAAGTCATACAAAGACAAATACCATGATTTCACTGATATGTGGAATTTAAAAAAGAAAACAAACAAACAAGCAAACAGAATGCAGAACCAACCCTACAATACAGAGAATAAACTGACGGTTGCCGGGGTGGGGGGGGTGGGGTGGGTGGGAGGATAGGCAAAATGGGTGAAAGAGAGGGAGATACAGACTTCCAGTTAAGGACTGAATCCGTCATGGGAATACAAGGTAGAGCACTGGGAATATAGTCAATGGTATTGTAATAGTGTCGTATGGCGGCAGATGGTAGGTACAGTTGTGGTGAGCAGGGAATAATGTATAGACTTGCAGAATCACTGTTATATGCCTGAAGCGATTATAACATTGTGTCATTATACTCAAATCAAGAAAAAATAGCATATAAATACAGAAGCTACAACTTACAACACCTAAAATGATATTTCCTACCCCTCTGGATTTCAGCCCATACCAAACTGTTTCCAGGGTGTATTATGATCAAGAAGAGGAATTCTAAACTGTTACTCTGATTACTATTAGATTCATACATAAAAATTCTTTTTATTAGATGTACCTTAGGATGGAGAATGAAAGGAGCACATATTTGAAAAGCACAGAACAGTGTTTTAGCATGTATTGCCAACTTAAAAATGATAGATAACTAGTAAATAATAAATAGTAAGTAATAATTACTAGTAATAACAAATAATGAATAAATATTGGCATATCTCAAATTAAAAAGCAATCTTTATTCAAAGGAATAAGTAGAAAAGATGGTGTGGTTCTTTACTATCTGGTAACTGTAGATGACAACAGAATTCTGCTGAAATTGTCTCCCATTTATAAAAATAGGTATTGATATAGATGACATAGATTAGCTCTAGATGATGATAGATACAGCTAAGATATAAATATAAGCTTCAAATGAAAAATTTTTTCCTGAAAAAAAGTCAAACTGATTTTAAACATTTTAAATCTGGAACCCATATGTAAGTGAAATTTGTAGAAATTCTCCCAAAAGAAATACAATGTTAGAATAAAGGAATCTCAAAATAAGTTTAGAGGAAATTGCATTATTTGGAAAGAGAAAATACAGCAGAAGAAATGCCCATAAATACCTACAAGGGCCAAGTGATTTAAAGGAGTAAAGTGAACAAGGTACAAAAAAACGACCATAAAAAAATCTTTGGAAGCGGAGCCAACAGAAGCAAGAATGTATCCCAAGAGGGCGGTCGTCATTGAATTTTGCAACACTAGCCAGTGTTTTCTTTGGTAATACAGTCCTTTGCTCCCAGAGTTTCTGAGTTTTCATTAGAAATCCAAAATCTGGGTTTGTTGTGTGAAATTGCCTCACTTTTTAAGATGGTAGCAGTTATTGCCTACTCAGAATCCATTTCACTCTGTCCTTCTATGCAAAACTGAGACATAAGCCCAGATAGTACATAGGATCCTCCAGCTTACAATTGTTGGTCTATGCATAGTCACATAACTTAAGGACATTAAATACCTAAAGAAATCAGTGACAGGAAGGATAAAAATAGATGTCTAAGAAAAGGGTAAAAAAATAAAAATCCCTACAGAAAGATAAGCAATAAGGAGAATATTTAAACAGATATTTTGGAAAGAAAAAGAAAGAGAACGAGTAGACTGACAGATTTCAAATAATCACCAGAGTTAAAGCAAGACCTGTGCCTTCAAATTGAGTTGATTCATAGGTTTAAACATGGGGAAAAATGATGAAATAAACCCGTAACTAGACAAAAGTTTTGGCAATATATTTGCACTATAAAGATTAAAAGAATAAAAAAACAACAACAAAAGTACAAATAAACAAACAAAATCGGTATTCTAAAAAGAATCACAAAATGTAAATATTATGATGTTCTAAGATATTTTTTCTGCAGTATTAGATGCCAAAATACAATGGGAAAATTATTACAAAACTTTTCATTTAAAAGTTACCACTAGGGGCGCCTGGGCAGCTCAGTCGGTTTGAGCGTCTGACTGATTTAGACCCAGATCATGATCTCATGGTTCATGAGTTCCAGCCCCACGTTGGGCTCTATGCTGATGGCTCGGAGTCTGAAGCCTGCTTCAGATTCTGTTCTCCCTCTCTCTCTGCCTTTCCTCCGCTCATGCTCTGTCTCTCTCTCTCTCAAAAATAAGTAAACATTAAAATACATAAATAAAAATTTTTAAAAAGTTGCAACTAAAGAATTTTATAAACAAATTCCAACAGTAACACATTATACTATTAACAGATTTACACAAGATAATGCTTATTTAAAAAAATACTTGAAGATGTTCAAAGGTACAGAGTTTCTTAGCAGTATAATAACTATTATAAGATAAAAAACAAGATGGAGACAACAAGCAACCATTGGATGAGTGGAAAATATAAACAAGTATGTGGTTACATGAAGGTAGAAGAGATAAAATGTGATTGAGGAGAAATGATGTATATCAGGGGACCCTACTAGTTCAAATATTTGGAACTGATAACACAGGTCAAGCAAAGACTAGGGAATAATGTCTCAGTAAAACAAAATGTGGAATGACCCTTGCTAAGTTATGTAACTCTTTAATAGGCATTTATAGTAAAATGAATGAATTATATCTACAAGATCCATGAAGCTCTTCCTAACTAAATACCATATATATGACATAGTATAGAAGTGGCTCAAAAGCACAGACTGAGTATGCATGCATATCTCCCTTCTATCTATATTTCCCAGCTGACTTAAATTTGCTGCTGATTGTTTCTTTTTTTTTAATTTTTTTTAACGTTTTATTTATTTTTGAGACAGAGAGAGACAGAGCATGAACGGGGGAGGGGCAGAGAGAGAGGGAGACAGAATTGGAAGCAGGCTCCAGGCTCTGAGCCATCAGCCCAGAGCCCAACGCGGGGCTCGAACTCACGGACCGCGAGATCGTGACCTGAGCTGAAGTCGGGTGCTTAACCGACTGAGCCACCCAGGCGCCCCTCTGCTGATTGTTTCTATGGTGAATAGTATTTTAAATGTTCTAACTGACCACTGCTGAAACACAGAAAGGTTATTGACTTTTGCTATTTTTAATCTAGCCAAGTTACTGAATTCTTTTATTAGTTATATACACGTATAGTAGGTACTACTGGCTGTCCTATGTCACAATCATATTACCTGCAAACAGTATTTTCCTTTAAATTATTAAATTTACATTACCTATGAATTATTATTGTCAAATAACATTTTTTCAGGAACATATTTACAGTTTTCAAGCCTAAATTTATACACTCAATTGATTTCACTGTTGAACCCATCATTCTTGAGAATTAGATTTTTTTTTAAACTTTGGTTTTGATTCAAAAGTCAGTCAGCTGAGGTGAATATTTCTGTTTGCTTTGTTTTAAAGAAAGATAAATTTGAAGGTCTACATGTCTGAGGCTGCCTTCTTACTGTTATTTGCTCTCATACATGAATGGCAATTAGGCTAATTATAGAATTTTTATAGTGAATAATTCTACATCTGAAATGAAGGGTTATCAAATAAATACAAAGTGAGTAAAAATGATTGTATTTTGCATGGGTATTTTCTCTGTACTGTGTAAGGGAGTTAAAACTTAGATCATAGTTTTCCAGAAATAAGTCTCAAGGAAATCATTTTGAATCTTTGAAGATAGTTTTAAAAACTATGAGCCCAAAATGATGAATCTCATTTTCATAAATGACCTCTAGAGAATTGAAAGAAAGTTCATTTATATTAGCAAACTCTGCCCAATCTTTGTCAAATCTATCATTTTCAGAACATATATATAAATATACATATTTGTAGTTATATAAACGAGAACAATACTTTGGTTCAATAAAGGACCAGTATTCTTGGTGAATACCAAATGGCAGTATTTCATGGAAAATGCCCTTTTTAATACACTTATGTGGGTCATCATACTATTGGAAGTCAGATTTTGAATGTGTGTAATACATGTTGGCCCATATTTTATCTAATGGTCAGTTTATTTGTAGTATTTGTAGTATTTTCAGAAAGGGAAGGTTTACCATCACTGAAAATGCATGCAGTTTCCTCTTTGAAGGAATTGAATTATTATTTCTAAGTTTTTTACTTGTTTCTATGAATTTTCTAGGAAAATGCTTATATAGAATTTAAATTATGGCATTTTTCTTTTTATTTTTTTATTTTTTTTTAATGTTTATTTATTTTTGAGAGCAAGAGAGAGAGACAAAGTGTGAGTGGGGGAGGGGCAGAAAGAAAGGGAGACATAGAATCCAAAGTAGGTTCTAGGCTCCAAGCTGTCAGCACAGAGTTTGAGGTGGGGCTCCAGCTCATGAACTGTGAGATAATGACCTGAGCCACAGTCGGATGCTTACCCGACTGAGCCACCCAGGAGCCCCAATCTTTTTCTTTTTAACATTGACGCCTCTTATTCACTATCCTTGGCTTATTACAAGGGCTAGAGTGTCAAGCTAAATAGAAGTGGAGATTACAGGAATTGCTAATTTATTCCTGAATTTGATGACTTACTTCACATGGTTCACATTTATCTGGTTTGTCAGATTTCTGTTACATACAGTTTACAAGGTGATAGAAGTGTTCTATTTTTGGTCTGCTTAGAGTTTTAATAATTTCTTTGGCATTATATTTAGTCATCCAATAATAAATTTTCTCACATTGAATTTCTCTTTTTTCATTTTTGGAATGAATCTAATTTGTTCAAAATGAATTAATATTTTAATACAGTATTTAATTTTTTAATATTTTATATTTAGTTTTTACATCGATATTCATAATTGGTATAGTTGTTTAATTTTTGCATATGAGTGTTCTAGTTTCCTGTAATGAATTGAGAGATTTTCATCTTCCTATTTCTCTTTTTATTGTTTTTCTTGTTTTTCTCCTAGTCACACTATTGATCAAAGTTCTTTTCAGGGGATCTAATTTTTCTTTGTCTCTGGATGGGAAGTTTGTCACTTCTTTTTTGTTTGTTTTTTATTTTTTCACTTAACATTTGTAAGATAACATACACACAAGTGTGTACATATTTAAAAATCATTTTAAAGCAAATAGTCATGGAAACAACCAGATCAAGGAAAAGAACATTTACATATTCCTAAGGCCCTACTAATCAATATTCATTTTTTCCTTCTCTTGTCTTTCTTCTCAAGGTAATCACCATCCTGACTTTGTGACTATTAATTTTATTGATTTTCCTTTAGACTTCTGTCAATTATAGATGCTTATCTAAAAAATACATTATGCCTTTCTTTGAAATTAATATAAATGAAATATCCTGTAGAAATACACTTTGTGTCATGCCCTTTAAGTCAGCATTTTGAGGAGCACCATTCATATATATAACTGTACTTCATTCATTTTCATCACTATATAAAATTGATTGTATGAATGTACAACAATTCATAGGTCCATTCTCCTCTTGATAGATATTTAGGATAATTTCAGTTTGGGGCTACAATAGTTGTGAGCTATTTTTAGTTATGTGCTCTTGAAAACAATACTTTCAGGGCTTTTTTTTTTTTTTTTTTGCATGTATCTTGGTATAATTATGAAAGCGTTCCTTTAATATACACACACATGTCCTACAAGTGAAATAGCTGGTTTATAAAAAATGCAAATCTTCAAACTTACTAAATAATGCCAAATTGTTTTCTAAAACCTGTTATATCAATTTATTGAATTGAAGAGCCCAACCCAGGACTCGATGCCATGACCCTGGAATCATGATCTGAGCCGTAATCAAGAGCTGGATGTTCAACTGACTGAGACACCCAGGCACCCCATTAGTCATATCTGATTTTAATTCTCTGTACATGATCATCAATGTTATTGAAGGCCTTTTTCATATGTTTTGTTTTTCATATCTCCTAAAGAAATCAAAGATATATCACACATTAGCTTTCTGTCCCTGTAGTAAAAAAAAAAAAAAAAACAGCACGGACTTTGAAATTTGACAAGTTTTGTTTCACATGCTGGCATTGATTTTTATTAAATGGAACTACATTTTTGTTTTCAATGAGGTTTTAGGGCTAAAATTATGCTGAGGGAAAAAAGGACACAAAAGAGTTCATTCTGTATGGTTCTATTTTTATGATGCTCTGGAAAAACTGAATGCATCAAATATATGACCTTGAACTAGTCATGTTAATTCACTGAGCCTAATTACTTTCATTTAAAATGGGACTAATAACCACTTCAAGGGTTATTTTGGGAATTAAGATGTATAATGTATATAATAGCATCAAACACAAAACCTAATCCATATTAGAAGATGAATCAATGCCCCTCTATGTTTTTTGCTTTCTTTTATTTTTCTGTTGCTTTACATGACAAATATCAGACATCAGTGCAGTTAATGTCTCTTATTACTTGTTATCTGGATGACTCAGATATGAAAGAAGACTTCATTTAAATGTGTTATTATTTTATATGGATTTTTTAAACTGTAGGTTGATTTTGTACAAGAAAACATCTTTGAAAACAGCATGTCTCTTGGTACTATTTACGTACCTAAAGAAACATTATTTTGTGCTGAAAATGTAAATTTTTACATTTTTTAATAATATGTTTATATTGTAGTTTCTCAGGATTATGCAAAACTGGGCCAAACCAGCCATTCAACTGCCTTCTAGTTCTAATTATACATGAATTCCCATCAAATTTCCAATTTTCCTGGATTTTAGGGAGAGCTGCTGTGATGTATAGAATATCCCTAGGTTACTGCTTATGCCAATCAAACACACATGCACTCATGATCAAGAGAGCTTAGAGAAAAAAAACAGTAACTCTGAAAGCTGGAGATAACCTCTTGCCTTTCTCCATTTCATATGCATGAGTTACAAACAGAACCTGGCTAGCTGCTTTAGAACTTTGTACTACTAGTGGTGAAAATATCGTTAGGGAATAAGAAGCATCAAATCATGTAAAGGTGCTTCTGAAAACCTGCACTCATTCTGAGATTTAGATAACAATTTTTAAAGCTAAATAACACATAGTTGTTAAGCATTGTTTGGTTGAATATATAAATCCTATCTTTTTTTTAATTATAAATTATATAATGGAAATACAGAGTTCTTGTTTTGAATTTCTACCTTCAGAAAATCATTTTCACTATGTTGTAAATAAGAACTCAGAAATGCATCTGGTGGCTGTGTCCACACAAATGGAAAACTGAAACTACATTCCCTACCTGTGAAGAAAAAATGTTCTGATAAATAAAAATAGTCCATGTCACTAAAACTATTTCAAAATAACTCAAGTTCTTTATTATTATCTTCCAGGAAACATAGACATGGCCACAGTAATACTAATTCATTCACCCTTTCCTTTCTCTCCTTCCAATATCCATCTTTATCTTCTCTACTCTAGCTCCCATCTCCAATTCCAGAAAGTCCTCAGTCCTCATGCCTTTGACTCCTTTTTTAATGTGTTTCCCCCACATGTTTCCCCCACTGTGGAAGACCTACGGACATGTTCTGTGTCATGTCATCCTCATGACAACCTTATGTCATGACATCTCAGGACATCTCTACTTTACAGATAAGGAAATTGAGGCTTTCTGAATTGCCCAAGTGGAGAGTAAAAACTAAAATTCAATTTAGTGACTCCAAAGGCTATATTCAGTGCCATTCTGCTCTTTTCCTTTTCTAATGAAATGTACCCATGGGCCCTTACACTTTCAAGGCATTCACATTAGTATAAATAATTATAACAGAGACAGATGTGAAGGCGAATCTGGTTCTGGAAAAGAGTCAAATCTTGTTGGAGCCATGGTTATAAAATTAAGTAAATCAGAACACTGAATGCTATGCTATTGGGTAAGAACTCCCTTTTATGTACCCAAAATAATGAGGCAGAATTTCCATGTGATTCATAAAATGGTTCTAAAGATGTCTCAAGGTCATGATGTATTTGTACTCATGTTTGGAGGCATTAAAACACTAGTTCAAATCTAGATTCTAAAGTATACATATCGGGGTGCTGGGTGGCTCAGTCAGTTGAGCATTCAACTCTTGGTCTTGGCTCAGGTCATGATCTCAAGGTTCATGAGTTCAAGCTCCACATTGGGCTCTGCACTGATGGTGCGGAGACTGCTTGGGATTCTCTCTCTCTCTCCCTCTGTCTTGCTGCCCCTCCTGTCTCTCTCTTTTTCTCTCAAAATAAATAAGTAAACGTAAAAAATTCATTCACTCTTTGCATATAAAATATACAAATCAATAGTGTGTGTATTTGGTTTTTGTAGGTTAATAATTGTGACATTAAAAGTGATCATCCAGGGGAGGGGACCAAGATGGTGCAGCAGCATGGAAATTCTCTGCTCCTCTCATCCCTGAAATGCAGCTAGATCAGCACCAAACCATTTCACATACCTTGAAGATTGATCTGAGGACTAACACAACAATCTGCATCATTTGAGCCACAGAACTCAGCAGGTACATGGTGCCAAGAGGTGAACTAGGGAAGAGAGAAGCCACAGAGGGTAGGGAGCTGGAAGGAGGTGTTGCTTGGCAGACTGACAGCATGGTCACAGACAGTGTAGAAGCCAGGAGTGGATGGAAGCTGGAGACAAAGGAGGGGTGCTTGATTACAGGTTGGCAAGAGCACAGAGTTCTGATGCCAGAGGCTGAGAAGCTGGATGATGCCATTTTCACCTTTCCCAGACATGCGCATACAGGCCTACACACACCACAACAATCTACCCCAGTAAGCTAAGCAGTGCCGCCTAGTGGAGAACAGAGCCGTTACACCAAGACCAATCCAACTACGCCAACCAAGCCCTAGAGGACCACCATAAGTCTCTCCATCTGCTTAGTTTACAGACTATAAAGTGCTTCATAATTTGACCTCTAGGGGAAACTACATGTAATTTCATTTAGATTTCATTCTATTTGCTGGTCCATCTATTATTTTTTTTCTTATTCTTTGCTACAGAAAGAGAAAAAAATATTTTTATTTTCCATATTTATGAAAAAGATTTTTCTTTAATTTCTTTTCTACTGTTTTTTAATTATTTTTATAATTTCCTAGTCTATTTTAGTTTCTTCATTTCATTTTATTCTATTTTATTGTATATATTTTAAAATTTTTTTAACTTTTTCTTACATTTTTCCCCTTTTTTTCTTTTCTTTCCTGTCCCTTTTTTCTCTATTCTATCAAGATTCTTTCAACACCAGACCAAAACACATCTAGGATCTAGCTTCCTTTATTTGATTTTTTGGGGGTATTGTTTTTAATATTTTTTATTTTATTTTTTATTTTGTTAATTCTATTTCTTCCTCCAAAATGACAAACAAAGGAATTCACCCCAAAAGAAAGAACAGGAAGAAATGATAGGAACTCAATCAACACTGATATAAGCAAGATGTCTGACCAGAATTTAGAATCACGATAATAAGAATACCAGAAGGGGTTGAAAAAAAGCATAGAATCCCTTTCTGTGGAGATAAAAGAAGTAAAATCTAGTCAGGACAAAATTAAAAATTCGTAACAGAGATGCAATCTCGAAAGGATGCCATGGTGGCAAGGATGGATGAAGCACAGCAACAAATCAGCTATATAGAAGACAAACTTACAGAGGATAATGAAGCAGGGAAAAAAAGGAAAACAATGGTAAAAAATCATGATACAAGAATTAGATAACTCAGTGACTCATTAAAAAGGAATAACATCCAAATCATAGGGGTCCCAGAAGATGAAGAGAGAGAAATAGGGGTAGAGGTTTATGTGAGCAAATCATAGCAGAAAACTTCCCTAACCTGGGGAAAGACACAGACATCATAATCCAGGAATCACAGAAAACTCCAATTAGATTCAACAAAAACCGACCATCAACAAGGCGTATTATCATCAAATTCACAAAATACACAAACAAGGAAAGAATTATGAAAGCAGCAAGGGAAAAAAGCCCTTTACCCATAAGGGAAGACAGATCAGTTTGCAGCAGACCTAGCCACAGAAACTTGGCCGGCCAGAAAGGATTGGCAGGATGTAGTCAATGTGATGAATCAGAAAAATATGCAGCCAAGAATTCTTTATCCAGCAAGGCTGTCATTCAAAAATAGAAGGAGGGAGAGTTTCCCAGAAAAACAAAAACTAAAGGACTTCATGACCACTAAACCTACCCTGCAAGAAATTTTAAGGGGGACTCTCTGAGGGGAGAAAAATGTAACAAAACAAAAAGACCAAAAGAAACAAAGACTATAAGGGGCCAGAAACACCACTAGAAATTCCAACTCTACAAGAAACATAATGGCAATAAACTCATATCTTTCAGTACTCACTCTAAATGTCAATGGATTAAATGCTCCAATCAAAAGACATAGGGTACCAGAATGGATAAGAAAATAAGATCCATCTAAATTCTGTTTGCAACAGACTCATTTTAGACCTAAAGGCACTTTCATATTGAAATTAAGGGGATGAAGAACCATCTATCATGCTAATGGTCACGAAAAGAAAGCTTTAATAGCCATATTTATATCAGACACACTAGAATTTATTTATTTTTTATTTTTTTAATGTTTATTTATTTTTGAGAGAGACAGAGACAGAACATAAGCAGGGGAGGGGCAGAAAGAGAGGGAGACACAGAATCTGAACAGTCTCCAGGCTCTGAGCTGTCAGCACAAAGTGTAATGCAGGTCTTGAATTCATAAGCCATGAGATCATGACCTGAGCAGAAACCAAGAGTCAGACACTTAACTGACTGAACCACCCAGGCACCCTGAGACAAAGTAGATTTTAAAACAAAGACTGCAACAAGAGATGAAGAAGGGCAATTATTTCATCATTAGGGGGTCTATCCACCAGGAAGACCTAACAATTGTAAACATTTATGTCCCCAAAATAGAAAACCCAGATATATAAATCAATTAGTTGCAAACATAAAAAAACTCATTGACAATGATATCATAATAGTAGAGGACTTCAATACCCCACTTACAACAATGGACGGATCATCTAAGCAGAAAATCCATAAGGAAACAATAGCTTTGAATGACACACTGGACCAGATGGACTTAACAGATATTATCAGAACATTTCATCCTAAAGCAGCAGAATACACATTCTTCTCTAGTGCACATGGAACATACTTTAGAATAGATCACATGCTAGGATACAAATCATACCTCAAAAAGTTAGAAAAGATAAAGATCATACCGTGCATATTTTCATACCACAACACTATGAAACTCAAAGTCAACCACAAGAAAAAATTTGGAAAGACAAAAATACTTAGAGACTAAAGAACATCCTACTAAAGAATGAATGGATTAACCAAGAAGTTAAAGAGGAAATTTAAAAGTACATGAAAGCCAATGAAAATGATAACAGCACATCCAAAACCTCTCAGATGCAGCAAAGGTCAACTTAAGAGGGAAGTATATAGTAATCTAGGCCTTCCTAATGAAAGAAGAAAGGTCTCAGATACACAACCTAACCTTACAGCCTAAAGATCTGGAAAAAATAACAGCAAACAAAACCCCCAACCAGCAGAAGACAGGAAATAAAAAAGATTAGAGCAGAAATCAATACTATCAAAATCAAAAAAAACAGAACTGATCAATGAAACCAGGATCTGGTTCTTTGAAAGAATTAACAAAATTGATAAACTCCTAGCCAGTTTGATCAAAAAGAAAAAAGAAAGGACCCAAAGAAATAAAATCAAGAATGAAAGAGGAGAGATTACAACCAACACAACAGAAATAAAAACAATAAGAGAATATTATGAGCAATTATATGCCAATAAACTGGGCAGTCTGGAAGAAATGGACAAATTCCTAAAAACATATACACTACCAAAACTGAAACAGGAAGAAATAGAAAATTTGAACAGACCCAAAACCAGTAAGGAAATTGAATTAGTAATAAAAAATCTGCCAAAAATCAAGAGTCCAGGGCCAGATGGCTTTCCAGGGGAATTCTACCAAACATTTAAGGAAGAGTTAATACCTATTCTCTTGAAACTGTTCCAAAAAGTAGAAATGGAAGGAAAACTCCCAAACTCTTTCAATGAAGCCAGCATTACCTTGATTCCAAAACCAGACAGAGACCACACTAAAAAGGAGAACTATAGCCCAATTTTCCTGATGAACATGGATGCAAAAATCCTCAATAAGATATTAGCCAACTGGATCCAACAATACATTAAAAAAATTATTCACCACGACCAAGCGGGATTTATACCTGGGATGCAGGGCTGGTTCCATATCTGCAAATCAATCAATGTGATACATCATATTAATAAAAGAAAGGACAAGAACCACATGATTTTCTCAATTGGTGCAGAGAAAGCATTTGATAAAATACAGAATTTCTTAATAATAATAATAACAATAATAATAATAATAATAACAAAAACCTCAAGAAAGCAGGGATAGAAGCATCATACCTTGAGATCATAAATGCCATATATTAGAGATTCACCACTAATATTATTCTCTATGGGGAAAAACTGAGAGCTTTCCCCCTAAGATCAGGAATACGACAAGGATGTCCACTCTCACCACTGTTATTCAACGTAATATTGGAAGTCCTAGCCTTAGCAATTAGACAACACAAAGGAATAAAAGGCATGCAAATCAGCAAAGAGGAAGTCAAACTTTCACTCTTCACAGATGACATGATATTCTATATGGAAAACCCAAAAGATTTCCACCAAAAAACTGCTAGAACTAGTTCATGAATTCAGCAGTCACAGGATATAAAATCAATGCACAGAAAACAGTTGCATTTCGACACACCAATACTGAAGCAACAGAAAGAGAAATCAAGGAATCAATCCCACTGACAATTGCACCAAAACCCATAAAATACTAGGAATAAACCTAACCAAAGAGGTGAAAAAATTATACACTGAAAACTATAGAAAGCTTATGAAAGAAATTGAAGACACAAAAAAATGGAAAAATATTCCATGCTCCTGGATAGGAAGAACAAATATTGTTAAAGTGTCGATATTACCCAAAGCAATCTACCTATTTAATGCAATCCCTATCAAATTAACACCAGCATTCTTCATAGAGCTAGAACAAACAATCCTAAAATTTGTATGGAACCAGAAAAGACCCCAAATAGCAAAAGGAATCCTGAAAAAGAAAACCAAAGCAGGAGGCATCACAATCCCAGACTTCAAGCTATACTACAAAGCTGTAACCATCAAGACAGTATGGTACTGGCACAAGAACAGACACTCAGATCAATGGAACAGAATAGAGAACCCAGAAATGGACCCACAAACATATGGCCAACTAATCTTTGACAAAGCAGGAAAGAATATCTAATGGAATAAAGGCAGTCTCTTCAGCAAGTGGTTCTGGGAAAACTGGACAGCGACATGCAAAAGAATGAACCTGGACCACTTTCTTACACCAGACACAAAAATAAACTCAAAGTGGATGAAAGACCTAAATGTAAGACAAGAAGCCTTCAAAGTCCTCGAGGGGAGAGCAGGAAAAAACCTCTGACGGCCGCCACAACTTCCTACTCAGCACGTCTCCAGAGGCAAGGGAAACAAAAGCAAAAATGAATTACTGGAACCTCATCAAGATAAAAAGCTTCTGTACAGTGAAGGAAACAGTCAGCAAAACTAAAAGACAACCGAAGGAATGGGAGAAGATATTTGCAAATGACATATCAGATAAAAGATTAGTGTCCAAAATCTATAAAGAATTTATTGAACTCAACACCCAAAAAACAAATAATCCAGTGAAGAAATGGGCAAAAGATGTGATTAGACACGTTTCCAAAGAAGACATCCAGATGGCTAAGAGACACATGAAAAAATGCTCAACATCACTCATCATCTGGGAAATACAAATCAAAATCATAATGATATACCACCTCACACCAGTCAGAATGGCTAAAATTAACAACTCAGGCAACAACAACAAATGATGCAGAAAAAGGGATACTCTTTTGCCCTGCTGGTGGGAATGCAAACTGGTGCAGCCACTCTGGAAAACAGTACAGAAGTTCCTCAAAAAAATTAAAAATAAAAATACCCTATGGTCTAGCAGTTGCACTACTAGGTATTTATCCAAATAATACAGGTGTGCTCTTTCAAAGGGGCACATTCGCCTCAATGTTTATAGCAGTTATATCGACAATAGCCAAAGTATGGAAAGAGCCCAAATGTCCATCAACAGATGAACAGATAAAGATGATGTGGTATATATATATACAGTGGAGTATTACTCAGTAATCCAAAGAAATGAAATCTTGCCATTTCCAACTATGTGGATGGAACTAGAGGGTATTATGCTAAGAGAAATTAGAGAAAGACAAATATCATGACTTCACTCATATGTGGAATTTAGGATACAAAACAGAAGAACATAGGGGAAGGGAAGCAAAAATAATATAAAAACAGAGAGGCTCTTAAATATAGACAACAAACTGAGGGTTGCTGGAGGGGTTGTGGGTGAGGGCATGGTTAAATGGGTAGATGGCATTAAGGAAGACACTTGTTGGGATGGGCATTATATATAGGGAATGAATCACTGAACTCTACTCCTGAAATCATTATTGAACTGTATGCTAACTAACTTGGATGTAAATTTTTTAAAAAGGAAAGTATTATTTCTAAAACAGTGTCAACTTTACATCGATATAGTGGCACTAATATGTACTCAATTGTGATACTTATTAGAAAATCTAAGACCCTCTTAAAAAAACATGATCACCCATACAATGTGCTTAGCAGGATATTAAAGGACTATGAATATAGTAAATACTCCATACATGCTTCCATTGGCATTAATAATAATTACAACCAATTAATTACTTTGAAATCATGAATTATATATTTGTATCTGCAGCTAAATAAGAATTAAGAAAGTAAAATCCGACTACTTTAACAAGAAATAAATAAAATAACATAAATAACATAGATGGATAATATTAAACCAGAAACCAATGGTTTTCTTAGAGAATAATTATAGAAGAAAGCAACATAGGAACTACAAATACTCAGCCACATATGAACTTAAACTATCAATAGATCTGAAGCAACTTCTTGTATCTGAACATGGAAGGATGTTTATCTTCCAGACAGAATTAAGCAATCAGTGGTTTAATTAAAAATCTTGATAATTAATAGGTGATTAGGAGAGATAAAAAGATTAACATGTTTTTAAAAAGAGAGAAAATAAATGTGTTCATTAGTGATGGATAGGTTAAATATGGATGAGCTAATGGGGTCTTAATGAATCCATATGCCATGGATTTCCCACTAATTAAGAAATCAACAAAGATGACCAAACAAAACGTGTGACATTTACAAAACATCTTTCAAAATTACTTCAGAAGTGTTAAGTTACTAGAGAAAATTTTTTCTGAATTATACCAAAATATACATGTACCTCACTAGGGTAGTCTTCTCCCATTGGCTTATGGCCCTTTTGTGATGGTGTCCAGAGCAGTGGTTCTCAAACTTTAGTATGTGTAAGAATCCCACGGAAAGCTGGATAAAACATAGTTCCTGAGCCTCACTCCCATGTTCCCGGTTCAGTGGGGCTGGGATAGGGCCAAGATTTGCCTTTCTAACAAGTTCCAGGTGATGTTGATAACTGCTAGTCTTGGGACTAGGTTTGAGAACCACAGTTTTCGAGTCTTTGTATAAACAAAGTACATGCCCTTCAGAACAAGAACACAAAGAACATAAACATAAAGCAGGGTTGAGGTCACAATAATCTAAAGAAATTTGATACGAGAATGGCAGAAACACTCCTTCAAGGAAATTTTTTCCACTCCAATGTCACCTTGCAGTTACAAATACATCTTGTGCAAAACACTTATGCAGAACTTGGTTTATGATCTTGCTCTAACAAGCTATAATGTTTATTTTTTGAACAATTAAAAATATGATTTTGCTGTCAAGCAGTCTTCCTAAGGTATATGAAATACAACAGGTTTTACAGGTTTTTTGTGTCCTACATTTTGTCTCTCATTGTGGGCAGAGGGAAATAAGCTGATGTAAGCCACAAACACTTCTAACCTGTCAAATTATTTTTAAGAACTTACATGTTTATAAGAGAAAAATAACAATCTTGGAAGGATGATTTTCTGCTCTATAAATAAATATGATTACTGGCTTTTTCACTCTCTTTCTATAGTTTTATTAGTTATATTTTTATTGTTCTTTGGAGATATTTTAATGACAACTTGGGAGTAAAGGCAGTATGAAAACCTCTTCCTGATGAAGTATTCTTTATTATTAACAGAAGGCAAGTGTTAATGTATTGAAACAGAATGAGACAAAAAGACTCAAGTTCCTGGTCAGATGCATTGGTTCTAACTAATGAAATAAACTCATGTTACACAGAATGGCTTCTGGCTACCTTATCAGATTTTCCCTCTTGTTTCAGCCTATTTCAACTGAATTGAGCCCATGTTAGCACTCTGCACTTAAAAAGATGGGGAAGACTCTTTTAGATGAGTTGTATCAAGATAGGAACAGAAGTGGCACCAACTGCCCTTTTGCCTATGCTCTGTCCTCAGGATAGGGCACTTGTCTGGCCCAGCCATTCTCACTGGGAATGAATATGACTGGGTACAGATCACATGTTAGTAAGCATTCTTGGATTACAAATGGTTGTTTCAGGGAGTCTCACTGGGTTCTAATTAGACTTCAAAAAATAGTCATTCTGTCCTCTGAATTAGTCCTTAGTGTTACAGAAGATTGGGCTCACTTATTTCCTATATCTGGTCTCTCAAAGGCCCAAAAGACCTTTGTTTATGACAAGCAGATTTTCTCATAAGTGTTAAATCTGAAGTGGGAGTTTTTCTTTCATTAACTCACTTTCTATTAAGAACGAGTTAGTGGGGGGCGCCTGGGTGGCGCAGTCGGTTAAGCGTCCGACTTCAGCCAGGTCACGATCTCGCGGTCCGGGAGTTCCAGCCCCGCGTCGGGCTCTGGGCTGATGGCTCAGAGCCTGGAGCCTGTTCCTGATTCTGTGTCTCCCTCTCTCTCTGCCCCTCCCCCGTTCATGCTCTGTCTCTCTCTGTCCCAAAAAAATAAATAAATGTTAAAAAAAAAATAAAAAAAATAAATAAATAAACTTATTAAAGAACGAGTTAGTGGGGTATTAATGGCTCAACTACTTTATCTGTTTATATGATCCTTGTAGCCTGGCTTTCGTATTCATTTTAAAGGAAAAAGTACTCAATATCTAACATATTCAACATCGAGTTTAATTCTCATTATCTAAAGTTTGATAACCATAAGACATATTCTGTGGAAAAGTCCTCATAATAAACATGATCAGAGCCTCATAGGCTTCATTTCTGTTTTCTATTTTCTTTATTTCACCAATATTAAATAATCACAGTCAGAACTTTTTTGTAGTTTTTATTTACATTCCAGTTAGGTAACATACAGTGTAAAATTAGCTTCAAGCGTACAATTTAGTGATTCAACACTTCCATACATCAGCTGGTGCTCATCACAAGTACACTTCTTAATCCCAATTACTAATTTCACTCATCCCATCACGCACCTCCCCTCTGGTAACCATCGGTTCATTCTCTATAGTTAAGAGTCTGTTTCTTGGTTTGCCTCTCTTTTTTTTTCCACTATGATCAATTGTTTTGTTTTGTAAATTCAACATATGAGTGAAATCACATGAAATTTTTCTTTTTCTGACTGACATATTTCACTTAACCTAATACTCTCTAGCTCCATCCATGTCATTGCAAAAGGCAAGATCTCATTCTTTTTTATGGCTGAGTAGTATTCTAGTGTGTCCACATCTTTATCCATCAGTCAATGGACATTTGGGCTCTCTCCATAGTTTGCCTATTGTTGACAGTATTTCTATAAATATCAGGGTGCATATATCCCTTTAAATTAGTATTTTTGTATCCTTAGGGTAAATATCTAGTAGTGTAATTGCTAGATCATTGGGTGTTTCTATTTTTAACTTTTTGAGGACCCTCCACACTGTTTTCTAGAGTGTCTGCTCAGGTTTGCATTCCCACCAACAATGCACAAGTGTTCCCCTTTCTCCACATCCTCACCAACACCTGTTGTCTCTTGTGTTGTTAATTTTAGCCATTCTAACTTATGTGAGGTGATATCTCATTATAGTTTTGATTTGCATTTCCTTGATGATGAGTGACATTGAGCATCTTTTCATATGTCTGTTGGTCATCTGTATGTTTTCTTTGGAAAAATATCTATTCGTGTCTTCTGTTCCCTTTTTAACCGAATTGTTTTTCTGGGTGTTGAGTTTTATAAGTTCTTTATATATTTTGGATACTAACCCTTTATCAGACATGTCATTTGCAAATATCTTCTCCCATTCCATAGGTTGCCTGTTAGTTTTGTTGATTGTTTCCTTTGCTGTGCAGAAGCTTTTTATTTTGATGATGTCCCAACAGTTTATTTTGCTTTTGCTTCCCTTGCCTCAGGAGACATATCTACTAAGAAGTTGCCGTGGCTATTGTCAAAGAGGTTACTGCTTGTGTTCTCCTCTAGGATTTTAATGATTCCATGTCTCACATTTAGGTCTTTAATCCATTTTGAGTTTATTTTTGTGTATGGAGTAAGAAAGTGGTCCAGGCTCATTATTTTGCATGTTGCTGTCCAATTTTCCCAACACCATTTGTTGAAGAGACTGTCTGATATTCTTTCCTGCTTTGGGGCACCTGGGTGGCGCAGTCGGTTGAGCGTCCGACTTCAGCCAGGTCACGATCTCGCGGTCCGTGAGTTCGAGCCCTGCGTCAGGCTCTGGGCTGATGGCTCAGAGCCTGGAGCCTGTTTCCGATTCTGTGTCTCCCTCTCTCTCTGCCCCTCCCCCGTTCATGCTCTGTCTCTCTCTGTCCCAAAAATAAATAAATGTTGAAAAAAAATAAAAAAAAATGATATTCTTTCCTGCTTTATTGAAGATTAACTGACCATATAGTTGTGGATTCATTTCTGGGTTTTCTAATCTGTTCTTTTGATCTATGTGTCTATTTTTGTACCAATACCATACTGTATTGATTACTATAGTTTTGTAACATAAATTAAAGTTCAGAATTGTGACACCTCCAGCTTTGAGTTTTCTTTTTCAGGATTTCTTTCACTATTCAGGGTCTTTTGTGGTTCCATACAGATTTTAGAATAGTTTGTTCTAGCTCTGAAAAATGCTGGTGTATTTTAATAGGGGTTGCATTAAATGTGTATATTGCTTTGGATAATATAGATATTTTACCAATATTTGTTCTTCCAATTCATGAGCATGGAATGTTTTTTTTCCATTTCTTTGTGTCCTCTTCAATTTCTTTCATAAGTGTTCTATAGTTTTTAGAGTACAGATCTTTTACCACTTTTGTTAGGTTTATTCCTGGGTATCTTATGGTTTTTGGTACAATTGTAAATGGGATCAATTCCTTGATTTCCCTTTCTACTACTTCACTATTGGTATATAGAAATGCAACAGATTTCTGCATGTTGATTTTGTATCCTGCGACTTTATCAGTAAAGCATCACATATCAGTTCATGCCATAGTTTGGTGGAGTCTTTTGGGTTTTCTACATAGAGTATTATGTCATTTGCAAAAAGTGAAAGTTTGACTTCTCCTTTGCTGATTTAGATGAATTTTATTTATTTGTATTGTCTGATTGCTATGGGTAGAACCTCCAGTACTATGTTAAATAACAGTAGTGATAGTGGGCATCCCTGTCTTGTTTCTGACCATAAAGGAAAACCTCTCAGTTTTTTCCCATTGAGGATGATATCACCTGCAAGTTTTTCATATATGGACTTTATTATGTTGAAGTATGTTTTCTCTAATCCCACTTTGTTGAGTATTTTATCATGAATGGATGTTGTACTTTGTCAAATGCTTTTTCTGCATCTGTTAAAAGGATCATATAGTTTATATCTTTTTATTAATGTGGAGTATCATGCTGATCGACTGGTAGATATTGAACCATCATTGCAGTCCAGGAATAAATCCCACTTGATAGTCGTGAATGATTCTCTTCATATACTGAAAATTTTTGCATCCACATTCATCAGGGATATTGCCCTGTAAATCTTTTTTTTCTTAGTGGAGTCTTTATGTGGTTTTGGTATCAGTAATGCTGGCCTCATAGAATGAATTTGGAAGTTTTCCCTCATTTCTATTTTTTGAAATAGTTTGAGAAGAATAGGTATTAACTTTTCTTTAGATGTTTGGTAAAATTCACCTGTGAAGGCATCCAGTCCTAAAGTTTTGTTTGTTGGGAGTTTTTTGATTACTGATTCCATTTCTTTGCTGGTTATTGGTCTGTTCAAGTTTTCTATTTCTTCTTGTTTCAGTGTTGGTAGTTTATATGTTTCTACGAATTTATCCGTTTCTTCCAGATTGTCTAGTTTGTTGCCATATAGTTTTTCATAATGCTCTCTTATAATTGTTTGCATTTCTGTGGTATTCTGTTCTCCTTTCTCATTCATGATTTTATTTATTTGGGCTCTTTCTCTTTTCTTTTTGATAAGTCTGCCTCAGGGGTTATCAATTTTTTTTATTTTTTCAAAAAACCAGCCCCTGGTTTCATTTATCTGTTCTACTGGTATTTTTTGGTTTCTACATCATTTATTTCTGCTCTAATCCTCATTATTTCTCATCTCCTGGCTTTAGGCTTTGTTTTTTTTCTCTTTTCCTAGCTCCTTTAGGTGTAATGTTAGGTTGTTTATTTGAGATTTTTCCTGCTTCTTAAGGTAGACCTGTTTTGCTACATACTTTCCTCTTAGGACCGCTTTTGCTGCATCCCAACGGTTTTGGAACACCATGTTTTCATGATCATTTGTTTCCATGTATTTTTTATTTCTTCTTTGATTTCCTGGTTGACCCATTCATTATTTAGTAGCATGTTGTTTAACTTCCATATATTTGTGGTCTTTCCAATTTTTTTCTTGTGGTTGACTTCAAGTTTTATAGTTTTGTGGTCAGAAAATACGCATGGTATGATCTCAATTTTTTTTGTACTTGCTGGGGCCTGACTTGTGACCTAGTGATCTATTCTGAGAATGTTCTGTGAATAACAGTCATAATTTTGAAAGACATTCTTTGCAGCACATCTTCAGAACTAATGCATTTCAAACATGTTATGAGCAGAATTCAGTATATCTTACTCTCTTCCAAATTCCTTTTTCTGGAATTTCTTGCCATATATTCTTACTTCTATTCTTGTATTTTTCATTATTTAATAAATTGTGAACAGCTAGCAGACTACTTTGAGTGTATATATTTCTTATTTTCCAGTACATTTTGTTCTTGAATTAATTGAAATAAATTCCCTTTTAATTCTTTAGCATGAAGCTGAGCCAGAATCCTGGTTATTGATACAGCAATTCCACAGAAATCCTAGCTAATAGATATCTTTTATTAATTACTTAGAGTATTCAGAAACCATGTCAAGTACTTTACATGCATTACCTCATGTAACTCTCATAGCAACTCCATGAACTAGGTATTATTATATACTCATATTTTAAAGATAATACTATAGTAAGTAACTTGCTCAAAGTCTCAAAACTCTTAATGACTGACCCATGACTCAAACCCAAATTATTTTTATTCTGAAATACATGTTTCAATGAATACCATGTACTAGGGCTATTGTCAGGAATTTGAGTACATATATTTTTGAAGTGAGCAGTTATCTCTGGAGTATGATAGAAGACCTCTCACTGTCAAATATCTCTTCCATGAGTCTATGGTAATTCAAAAATTTATCTTTCAAAATGCATTATTTTAATTAAAGCTTTTCCCTTCTGTTTATGCCTATTACTGGCAATAAATTACATCTTATATATTAATCTGTTCTCTATTATCACCTCTTTCTCTTTCCTCTTACAGATTTTTTTTCCCCTTGTTTAAGGAAGCCTTCTAGCTGGACTTTTGTTTCCACATTTCCCTGTTTTCCTCTCCTTATCTCAGGATATCAGGATATCTTATATCTTCATGGGAGGCCTCTGAGCAGAGAAATCAGCCCAGAGAAGGTAGGTTTCTGAACTTGCAGCCAACTCTCACCCAGAGAAGTCCTGCCTTTACCTGCTTCAGGTATTGAGTAACAGTACTTGTCATACTAAACCTCTCCCCTTCTACTACCTCCTTCTTCTCTGTTTAAACAGCTAAAGATAACTTGATGTTACTTTGTTCAAAACTTGGAATCTTCTAAAATGACCAGAATCCATTGGCTGAGCAGTCCTATGCACTAATAAACCATATAACTGAGCCTCTGGGCTTTTTCTCTGAGACATTTTCTCCAATGGCTTTGCTAATCATAACGCTCATCACCTTGTCTCTTGAACCAAGAAAGATATGCTCATACTCCACAAGGGGACCAAAATTTATCTTACAATGAACCTGTGTAATTTATAACAAAATCTAAGGTTTTATTAACATTCTTTTCCAGAAGTGGCTTTCTTCAATATTACCATTTCCATAGTTACTGCTTTTCCCTAACAATTAAACTTTAGACAACTAATAATCCTTTAATATCTGCTCTGTGTTATAATTTAACTTTTAAAACAACTTTGAAAGGTAGACCTTACCATACTCATTTTTCAAGTAAAGTACTTGAAGTTAAGAGAGTTTAGATAATTTCCCCAAGAGAACACACGCATACAGAGCTTTGATAACAACCATAAAAGCTGGACTAGACCATAGTGACTTTAGATCCTATATACTTTCTCCTACATCATGCTTAAAGTTGTTTTGCAAATAACAGCTTCATTAAGATTTTGATCCCAAAACTTGCAGATTATTACTTAAGGATGTCTACATGCAAAATAGGTTGTGTTTTAAATGAATATTATGATTTAAAATATTTAAACTGGAGAAATATTATTAACTGAATAAGAGCCCCAAGAAAAATCATATGAATTTCTAAATAAATAGTTAGCAAAACAAAAGATGGATTAAACACAAGGAAATGAAAACTTATAAGTCAGAGCAAGAAACACTTTATTTATGATTCATCTCTTGACTCACTCTCAAGTAGGGTAAAAAACATCTTCTAACCTGATATGTATAAAAGGCACAGTGTATTCATTTGGGAAAAGTAATTTTGAAATCTCAAAAAAACTTAAAATACTTCAAAATATATAGCACAAAATAAATTGGAAAATAAGTTTGCTAAGTTTCCAGTCTTTGAAAAAACTTTAGAAAAATTGATCCACATATGTCCAAGAATAGAAAAAAATTATTGCCATTTAATTTAAAAACTTGAAAAGCAGAGATATCTGGGTGGCTCAGTGGGTTAAGCATCCAACTTTGGCTCAGGTCATGATCTCACAGTTCGTGAGTTTGAGCCCCACATTGGACTCTGTGCTGACAACTTGGAGCTTGGAGCTGGCTTCAGATTCTGTGTCTCCCTCTTTCTTTCTGCCCCTCCCCCATTCATGCTCTGTCTCTCTCTTTCAAAAATAAACGTTAAAAAAATGAAAAACATTTGATAACTGAATGACAAATCTAAGCAAAACATTTATTGAAAATTATTAGGAGATTAGAATAAGAAATGTTTCTACATGGACATTATATCATCATTGTCCTCCACTTGGTAATACATATCTTTGACAAACTTATTTTGCAATAAACCAATTGTTAGAGTTCTTAGTGTCATCAGACATTAGGTTTACCAATAATGCTTCGCAATAGTCCCATATGCTAAAATGTGGTCTACATGGACTAAATTTTATCGTTTCAACTTTCAAGATATTAATTGACATAAATATGTCTTTAGAGTTTTGGAAACAGTTTCTAACTCTTATATAAAGACAAGGAAGATAAAACAACCTCATTCAAGTGATGTAATTATAAGAAGGCAGGATGTGTTATAGATTTAGCAAATCAGCATCCTGTATATCCACAATACTTCTCACTGAAGGCTGATGTCTGGGCTTCCATTATTACAGATGGTTTATATGGTATGAGTTGTCCCTTGGTGATGTTATATTAGTTACGATTCTTGGGCTTTGACTAAAATTTTTAAAATTGTATTTAGAAAGATATACAGGGTTTAGACAACTGATAGAACAGGCATGAAAAGCTAGTCAAACACTTCACAGTTCAGAAGGATCAACTAGCAAAGCAAATCTCTTTTGTCAGGAATAAGGCTCGTCTGGACATATCCGCTATCACCGGACTTTGATGTTTCTGCCACTGGCCACGTCTCTGCTGCTGTCACCAGTGAATTATCCACTTGAGCTTCACCTCCCAGCAATGAGCCAAGTGTGGGACTTAAGCCTTAGCTCCCACAGGAAAAGCAGTGGGAGGACTCTGCTTTTCTGGATCCCATAGTGAAGGGTAGGCCATTTCCTGTGTATCAGTCAGGACTGAGGCAGAAAAAGAGAACCCTCTCTGAGTGTTTCAATTGGAAGAGGTTTAATTTTTAAAAAAGAAGAAGAAGAAGAACTAGATGCTTATGAATAATGAGAAGAGTTTCTAGTCCTCAGATTTTTGCTAGCCTTTCGACATGCTGGAGGTAGATAATGTGGCTTTGGCCATTTTCTTATGAGATTGTTTATTATCAGTCGCTTGCGTTTCAGCACCCACATGTAGGATTTGAGGGGGAACGCCTAGAGACTGCTGTAAAATCTCGTATTTGACAAAGGCTGTGAATTTGCCAGCTGCTGCTAGAGGAAGGGATAATGACTTTTGCTTCACATCTACCTTTCAGATGTGGTGTGAATGCCTAATTAATGGGGTTTAAACACAACTCTGCTGACAAAAAAAAGTCTCCAAAATGTAGCTCCCAAGTGTTCTCTGATTTGGGGATAGGCACAGAAGGGAGTGAGTGTATTGCCAACCCATAGTTCTATATTCCTTCACAGAGACTAGATATATATACATAGAATCATCTCCAAATAGAAAGACAGATCTCACACTGGAGGAAAAGACTACAGAAATACACATCACAATGTAATGCTCACATGTTCTTCATCTCATGTGTATTTTCTGAACAGATGATAATATCCAATAAAAATTTATTTTTTAAATTACCAGTTAATCTCTCTATTCCAGCCATTTTCAGATATAATCTTATGGCACAGATACCACAGCTCTACGTAAGCCCTATTTTTTACTAATATGATTGCTATGTGCTAGTATAACTAGGGAAAACAATACTGAAAAATACAAACGTACACACCCACTCTCTCTTGTCCTCTTCCATCCATTATATACAAAGATTGCTCTTGGATCTTTGGCTGCACCTTCAGATAGTATTCTTATATTTGTTACATTTTGGACATGTGGTCTGCCAGAGATAAGCTATTTATTTCATGGTTTTCCTTAGGCAATCTTAGTTTAATTATTTAAACTCACTCTAGGCTATACATGAATTCATTATTCTTTGTCTGCCAGATTAACCATTCTAGACAACCACGGTTTTTCAGAAATTCATTTATAATACACAGCCAATCCAAGGGACCCTAGTTGCCTTAAACCTCATTGTGAGCTCCTTGTGAAATGTAAAACTATTTTAATTCAACCTTTCACCAACATACAAACTGGCACATAGTGGGCACTTAATAAATATTTGATGGGGGCGCCTGGGTGGCACAGTCGGTTAAGCGTCCGACTTCAGCCAGGTCACGATCTCACGGTCCGGGAGTTCGAGCCCCGCGTCAGGCTCTGGGCTGATGGCTCGGAGCCTGGAGCCTGTTTCCGATTCTGTGTCTCCCTCTCTCTCTGCCCCTCCCCCGTTCATGCTCTGTCTCTCTCTGTCCCAAAAATAAATAAACGTTGAAAAAAAAAATTTTTTTAATAAATAAATAAATATTTGATGAATGAATGAATCAGTAACAGTAAACTAGCCACAGCCAGGACTTAATCATTGCTTGATCTATATTTATTGTTTTATGTAACATAACTCCAGATATAAAACATGTGACACATGACATAAATCCAAAAAAAATTTTCTTTTAAAGTTTTTTTTTTTAATGTTTATTTTTGAGAGACAGAGACACATACACACAGAGTGCAGGGGGAGAGGGGGGAGGGTCAGAGAGAGCGGAAGACACAGAATCTGAAGCGGGCTCCAGGCTCTGAGCTGTCAACACAGAGCCCAATGCGGGACTTGAACTCATAAACGGTGAGATCAGATGTGAGCTGAAGTCGGACACTTAACCAACTGAGTCACTCAGGCACCTCCCCCAAAAATTTCTTTTTAAGATAAGTATCCTTTCAAATTTTTGCTTTCAGTAACTTTCTATTGTAGGTTAAATTATTTTGACATATATTTTCCTACCAGTATGAATTATTCTTTTTAGTTCTTCAGTTCCTCACAAATGTTATTGCTACTTTGGCAACCACCTTCTATGATAAATTGTAAACACTAAAACTCAAATTACTTCTCAAATTATCTAATCTTTAATCTGAAGGCCCAGGGAGACATTTATTATTTTAGAGTGAATCATTTCCAAGACGAAACTCCCTTGTTGCCTCCCAGATTCTAAGATCTAAACAAATCATTAATTCAATAAAATGCAAAATAAAATTACAAATTAAAGGATAAGAGCATTTTTTTTCTTGAATCTAAGTCAGTTTTATAATACAAACAATAAGACCCTTTCACTTAGCTAATGATGATCATTTTTTAAGTGATAATAAATAAGTAACTTTTCCTAAGAAGTAATTTTATTTCCAAGTTGGCTAGCACTTAACAAATCTGACCAATCACCAGATAGCCTTAACATGAAAAAAAATGAAACTATAGGGCACAGATGAGGCTCAGTCAGTTAAGCATCCAATTCTTGATTTCAGCTCAGGCCATGATCTCAGGGTTGTGAGATGGAGCTCCATGTGATGAGCGCTAAGCTTGCTGAAGATTCTCCCTCCCTCTCTGTCTGCCCCTCCCCTGCTCTCATGCTCTCTTTCTCAAAAAAAAAAAAAAAAAAGAAAGAAAGAAAATTATATATAAGAAAGAAATGAAACTATATATTCCATAAATTCTTCAGCTGAATTGTCTAACAAACATCTTATCTTATAAATTTATCAAAATAGAAATTGAATGATGATAAAAACAAATAGTTATTAACAAATGGAGTATACAATCCGAATAAAAACTCCAACAGGAAAGAAATTGCCAAACCAATTCAAAAATCTATATGGAAATGCCAAGGAAATACGTTTGTCACGTTAATAATAATGCTCCTTTCCGGGGCGCCTGGGTGGCTCAGTCAGTTGAGCATCCGACTTCGGCTTGGGTCATGATCGCATGGCTCCTGGGTTTGAGCCCCGCGTCAGGTTCTGTCCAGCTCTGTCGGGCTCTGTGCTGACAGCTCAGAGCCTGGAGCCTGCTTTGGATTCTGTGTCTCCCTTTGCCTCTAACCCACTCACAGTCTGTCTCTGTCTCTCTCAAAAATAAACATTAAAAAAAATTAAATAATAATAATAATAATAATGCTACCTTCCTATCCATGGAAATGGTATAATTCTCCAGTTACATCTTCTTTAACATCTCTCAGCAATATTTAGTAGTTTTCAATGTATAAGTATTAAATATTTTTGTCAAATTATCACTATTTCATATTTACTGATGCTACTGTGTTTTTGTTATTTTTATTTCTATTTCTAAATGCTTTTATCGAATTTATAGTAATATAATTAACTTTTGTTTATTGATTTTACACCCTCCAATCTTGCCAAACTCCTTTATTAGTTCTAGTAACTTTTTTGTAGTTTCCATAGAATTTCAGCATAGATGATTAAGTCTCTCTGAGTCCAGTTTTATTCACATTCTTTCTTTTACTTGCCTTATTGCTCTGGCTAAAACCATTTCTAGAACATTAACTACATGTGGTGACAGCACATATTTTTACCTTGCTTCTAATCTTCAGGAAAGTATTTAATCTTGCACCATTAAATAGGATACTAGCTATGTGGGTTTTTATAGATGTCCTTTATCATATTGAGGAAGTTCCTTCCTGTTCTTATTTACTGAGTTGTTGCATTTTTGTTTTTGTTTTTCCTCATAAACGATATGGGGTTTTGACAATTACTATCTCTGTGTTTCATGAGATGACCATATTCTACTTTTAAACTTTTTTTTTGTCTGTTAATATGATGGATTAAATTGATTGATTTTTAAATGCTAACACAACCTTATGTTCTTGGGTTAAATGTCATTTATTTAGTCATGACGTATTATATAAAATACCAGAAGAAAGTGTTTTCCTCTGAAAATGTTGACACCAAAGGATTTTTTTTAAATTAGTAACTTCAAAGAAATGTTATTGCAATATGACTATATTAGACATTTTGGCCTGCTGTAACATAATAACAGAGATAGTTTGCTTATACACAACACAGAAATGTATTGCTCACAGTTTTGGAGGCTGGGAGGTCTAAGATCAAGTCACCAACAGATTCAGTGTCTGGGGAGAGCTCCCTTTTTTGGTTCATAGATAGCACCTTCTCATTGTGTCCTCACATGGCCAAAAGGGCAAGGGAACTCTTTGGGATTTGGGATTTCCTTTATAAAGGCACTAATCCACTAACACCATTCATGAGGGCTCTGCCTTTATAACCTAATCACCTTCCAAAGATCCCACCCCCAAATGCCATTGCACTGGGGATTTGATTTCAACATATGAATTTAGGAGGGGGCACAAACTTTAAGGCTATAGCAACGACAATGGCCATCCTACAGCTTTATCCATGATGTATAATACCTTGTATAATATGGCTGGAAGAGAATTCTCAACTCTCTTAATTAACTATGTCCAGAATCTTCCCTTTTCTATTATATCTGCTTTAGGCTTACCAAAGAAGGTAAATGAAAATTAAAAGCAAAACAGAAAACTTTTGAAGTTAAAATTAACTTTTAAGTTTGCTTCCATGAAATATATTTCTATGGTGTTGATAATGGCCTAGTCAGTTAACTCAAAATATAAATGCATAATGTATTTTCTTTAAATGGGAATTCTTGGCTAAAGAATCTGAATGCCTAGACTAACCCTTCAATCACCACTAAAAAAAAGAAAAAGCAAAACATATTTTCCTGCACATCAATGAGTAACATCACCACATAACCTTTAGAGAGAAAAACTAATATACACCATATACAGAAGCATGTATGGGAGGTTAAGAGTAACATAAGTTAGGGATCATGCAATGTTACTACTTTTAACCCCAAATTATGATTTAGCAGATACTGATGCAGCTTTATACAGGGAATATCTACAGAGAACTAGCTGTTTTAAAAATGAAAGTGATTCCCTTCTGAATGGTAGAAATGAAGGCAGACAACTTCTTTTGATGGAAGGAATACAATGGTAAAAAATAGATGACACCCACGCAAATTGCCTTTCAAGGCTGTGAAAAAAAATTCTTTAATTTTTTAATTAAGTTTATTTATTTATTTTGAGAGAGAGAAAAAGCAAGTGGGGTAGGGGCATGGCAGGGGGTGGGGGTGGGGGGGTGGTAGAGAGAGAATCCCAAGCAGGCTCTACAATGTCAGCACAGAGACCAATGCAGGGCTCAAACTCAAACCATGAGATCATGACCTGAGCCAAAATCAAGAGTGGGATGCTTAACCAACTGAGCCACCCAGGCACCCCAAAGAAACTTTAATAATAGTGAAACTTATCTTCTTTACTTTTCCATTGTTTCTTTCCCTGACTAAATTTCCTTAACATGGAAGGATGCCCTCAGCCAGCTATGTAAGCCAGCATCTTGTCCTACACTCTACCCTTGTCAAGCACCTTAACCCAGTTTACATGGCACTAAATGGCAATGTTAAGTGGATAAGAACCCTCTTCCTACTTCTCCATTGCTTCAGCAGCCTCTGGGGAGCCAGTTAGGGAAAACCACTTTCAAGGAGGCTATGACTAAATATGCTTAGTAGAAAGAGAAAGGGAGAGATGCACAAGCAAAGGAGAAAATTGTTGGAGTAATTGCAATATGGTGATAAGATCTCTATTCTGTTCATACTTCCTGTGTGGGGTTGTTCACTATGAATTGGTAGCCTCAATGCATAAAGCTACCCCGTACCTAAGAAAGAATACTGGGAATGGAACAGAGGAAAGCCAGTTCATTTGAGAGGGTGGGTATGATGCTGCTGATCATCCCTCTCTTTTCTGGACTTGGAGATAAAGTTTTCAGTTTGCCTTTTCTTTGATTCTGGTACTGTCTTAAGAAAACAATAGCTGAGTGTCAACATGGTCCCGTCTTTGGGAGAAAATGGAGGGTGGTTGTATGGACAGTACCTTCACTTATAGGCACCATAGCAACAGTTTTGTTTGAAAGTAGAAGTTACTCAGGAGTGCATTCAGGGGTGCCTAGGGGGCATCCAACTCTTGATTTTTGCCTCAGGTCATGATCTCAGGGTTGTGGGATCGAGCTCCAACTTGGGTTCTGAGCTGGGTGTGGAGTCTGCTTAAGATTCTCCCTCTCTCCCTCTCTCTCTCTCTGCCCCTCTCCCCTACTCGAACTCTCTCTCTCTCTCTCTGTCTCTCTATAAAATAATAATAATAATAAAAGAAAGTAGAAGTTACTCATAAAAGAATTTCCTTTATTTTCTCTGCAATGGGTAGAAGGGTAAAATAAAATTTGGAAACAATGGGTTTGATTCATATATATCTGAGTTTGCTGAATCAGTTGGTAAAGGAGGCTTATCGATACTGTACTTGTAGGGAAGTCTGAGGAGCTCCCTTGGAAAGAACTCATCCATGAGCAAAGAAGTAACTGGCCTAGGAAGAAAACTGAGTTTATTTGCCAGAGGTGAGAAACTATTACAAAGTCATTCCTAGCTATGGTACTGGGAATTGCCTTACGTGACCTAAAGGGACTTCTGTCTGAATCCAGTAGAGAGCAAAGATGCTGTGAGTGAAAAGGAAACAGACTTCCATTAAAAACTCTCTCGGGCACCATATTGCTGGCAGCCATGCCAGAGTATCCTACTAACAGAATGTGGTGGACCCAGGAAAGAGCATAATGACTGACTGAGGAACTCAGAAAGCCTGGGTGCCCACAAGGAATCTCAGAAATGATTGGTAGAGGTGGGAGACTTTAAGAACATCCGTTCTGAGTAAGATGAATTGAATTATTATTTAAATTCATCTATTATAAAAACAGAGAAGGCAGGACCTCTGACTATAGATGCAAGTAGGTGGGAGGCATGACTGTGGGCATCTATGGAAATCCTCTCCCGCTTGCTTTCATTTCCCAGGGAAGATTAGAAATTAGGTCATCATCTGAGAGGGGGTTGTGGTGCTGGAGGAATAAGGAGAGAATAATGAAATCATCACTTAGGAGAAAAGGAGAATGAATCTATCAGGAAAAAGTATGTCAGGAAAATGATTTCTGGGTAGCACTAAGGGCCCTCATGAGGCTAGTGATCATGAATGAAAAGTTAACCTACCAGCAGGTTGTGAATGTTTCCACCAGCTCTGGGTTCCTCTGTACTCCTGCTGAGAAAAGGGTTGAAGTGAAGGGAAGAGGCAGTTCCAAAAGTACATGGAGCTCAGGGACCTCTCTTCACACCTAGTAGGATTCCACAGTAGGTCACCTTGTTTGCAAGCATCAGTTCAACACTTCCAGAGTAATAACATGGCCAGTCTCTACAATTCTGTCGGTTGGTCTTAGTATGACTGTTATCTCTCCAGCTCTTGTATCTGAGTTCAAAGTAAGAGGAAGGAAAAATGCACATGGCAAAAAAAAAAAATGCCTGTCTGCCAGGGCACCTGGGTGGCTCAGTCAGTTAAGCGTCCGACTTCAGCTTAGGTCACGGTCTTGCGGTCCGTGAGTTCGAGCCCCGTGTCGGGCTCTGGGCTGATGGCTCAGAGCCTGGAGCCTGCTTCCAATTCTGTGTGTGTGTGTGTCTCTCTCTCTGCCCCTCCCCCGTTCATGTCTGTCTCTCTCTCTCTCAAAAATATATAAACATTAAAAAAAAATGCCTGTCTACCAATAAGGGGGAAAAGTAGGTACTTAATGAAAAAAAATCTCATGAGAGTCCCTGGATGAAATAAGCGGCCTACAGGGAATGAATAGGCAGTCTTAGGGAAAAGCTTCTTTGACACCATGAATTATAAGAGTCTCACCAAGGACAGGAAAATCTTCCAGGGCTTCCTTTTTATTAGCACCTGCTGCTAAGACATACAGGAAAGAGAATAATACTCAGGGCCAATGGTCTCCAACAACAGAGTTACTGTGATTTATCAGGATGGAAGAGAAACAGCCAACTACAGGAACAACTAATGGGGGCACAGGAAAGGACTGACCTTTCCTCCTTCCATGTGGATCACTAATGCTGTGGACACAGAACATGTTAGGTCCAGGTTTTCTCTTGTGCACCTGGAGCAGGATGAATAGGGCTTCCAAAGACAGGCTGTTGACATATGTGGTAAGGGCAGAATAAACACTAAATGCCTACTGTTTTGATTATGTTAGTAAAGTCTCACCCAAGTTTGACAGTTGCTTGAAAATCTGTGAGCAACCCCAGGGGGATAAGAATAGATGGCAGAAGAGAAAAACATAAACTCTGAAAAATCACTTTTAAAAAATTATGGGAAAAATATATAGCAGAAACCAAACCTATTCAATTATGATTGTGTGCAACCCCAGCTAGATTCTGAGGAGGAAAAATAACAGGGAATGAATATAACCCACAAAAGAGATAGAGAATCCGCTATAACAGCAGCAACACCCTATGTGATAAGGGTGGAATTTGCCATAAACATGCCATTTGGAAAAAATTGAAAAGAACATTAAATCTATGAAAAAAGGGATGATAGATAATTAAATAAAAGAATGAGATGAGTGGGATTGTAGATACACCAAAAAAGAAAAGAAAAGAAAAAAAAACCAAATGTGTATTTTTCAAAGGAGGGAGTTAAAAAGTAGAACTTAACTACCTGCCTCATGCAAATGCTGCATTTAAAGCCCCAAAGGATGGAAGTCAAAGAATGAAAAACATATGCTTGGCAAATGCTAAGGAAATCAAAGCCCAACTCACCAGGACAATGTCAGGTAAGTTCGAACTCAAGGGGGGAAAAAAGTTAAATGAGGGGGAAAAAAAGTCATTGAAAATGATAAAAAAAAAAAAAAAAAGAGCAATTCACAATGACAATGCACCAGTCAGACATAATAGTGGACAAAAGGGAAAAAATGCCATAGTGAATATCAAAATAAATCTCGGGGTGGTAGGAGACAATACCTCTCACTTATTAGCCTGTAGCAAATCAAGTAGGAAAAGATTTATGAAAGGTGTAGAAAATCTGAATATGATTATCCTGGCTAGTTTAAGTTGAACACAAAGAACATACTGTTTTTGAAGGATATGAGAAAGGGAAACTGACCCCTCAGTTTCTGACTTCATTTTTAGGAAGGCTCCATCTCTGCTGTTTTTCTGCTAGGCCCCATTTACTCATGTTCTACATTTCACCTTGATTCTGAATAAACCATAAAAATGATTTCCCCCTCCAAGGGGGAAACAAGAAAGTTAATCTGAGTTTCATCCTGGGCCCCCAACACCGGATCCAACTGGATCCCAAACATGGGATCTTTAGCTTAAAACTTTAGGAATTCAGCTTCAAACAAACCTTGGCCCATGCTGGCATCAATAGCCCCTACCTTCAGTGATTTATGAAATAGCATCTACTACTCACTTGTCACTTGCCTTTGATCAGACATTACCCTGGATTCCTGAAGGATCACATACCCTAGACGCCTTTCCAATATAAACTCCAAACCCCAAGCGATGACAAGACTTACTCTCCTTTTTTTTTTTCTGAGTCTCCCAGACACTCCATGTACTATAATCTATCACTTACTTACCCTATTCAATAAACTCTGCTTTCACTTCCTTCTGGCTCATCTTTGATTTTTATCCTAGGGGAAGCCAAGGTCCTCGGCTGGTCTTCGGGGTCCTTGGACGGGCCCACCTACTTCAGATCCACAGGGTTTAGAGAAAAAAATGATCATACACTGGGGGCGCCTGGGTGGCGCAGTCGGTTAAGCGTCCGACTTCAGCCAGGTCACGATCTCGCGGTCCGTGAGTTCGAGCCCCGCGTCAGGCTCTGGGCTGATGGCTCGGAGCCTGGAGCCTGCTTCCGATTCTGTGTCTCCCTCTCTCTCTGCCCCTCCCCCGTTCATGCTCTGTCTCTCTCTGTCCCAAAAATAAATAAAAAACTTTGAAAAAAAAAGTTTAAAAAAAAATTAAAAAATAAGTGATCATACACTGAATCAAAAGAAAAAAGTCATTGAATTCAAAAGGTAGAAATATGAGAACTTGTGTTCTCAGATACAAGACAATAAAATGATCAAAATATTTTAAGAATCATTAGAAACAAACTAGAATTTAGAAAATAATCTCTGAATATTGAGGTCAAGAAAAAAAATGTAAAATTCAGGATTTTTATAATATATACTAAAAACCACGTGTACTTGATAGTCTTCAATCTTGCTTGATAAATAAGAAATAATAAAAATATATAAACTATTGATCTCAAAAAATTAAGAAAAATCACAAGTAAATCTATGGAAAGTAAAAGCAAATTGTAAACATAAAAAAAGCAAATTGTAAAGGATACATAAAATAAGTAAATTTAAAATAAAAAAAGAATTAGGACAGATATATAAAACTAACATTTTGTGTCTGAAAACAAAAAGAAAAAAAAGTAGCAAAATACAATGATCACCAGCCAGCCACATGAAGTAAAAAAGAGTAAAAACCAAAATATACTAAATAAAAAAAGTAATGGGAAATAACCAAATACATGGGGAATATTAAAAAATAATAATAAAAGTACCATGCAAATTGCAAAGCAAATGAATTTTACCATTTGGATAATACAAATTATTTCTAAGAATCAATAGTGGTAGGAATCAACTTTAATGAAGCCCATTAGAGTTGACTAACTGTTCCTTACCAAAAAAAAATCTAAAGCCCCAAATTGTTTCAAAGATAAATTTTCCTAAGCCTTCAAGAAACACTATATGGCCATACAGTTTAAACATTTTAAGTGGTAAAAAGTAAAAGAAATCTCCCAATGTTTTATAAAGCCAGAATATCACAGACACCCAAAGCTGAAAATTACCACAAAGACAGAAACCTATAGGTAAATCACATTTATGAACATAGAGACAGCAAATCTGAATAAAGTATTAGGAGATATCTCTCAGCAGTATTTTAGAACTAGAATGTACCATGATGAGGATGAACAAATTCCGAGAATACAAATAAAGTTTATTTTGTTAAGAAATATTTTCATTTAATTCAATTCAATAGCTAAATGTGGGGGCGCCTGGGTGGCTCGGTTGGTTAAGCGTCTGACTTCGACTCAGGTCATGATCACGCGGTCCCCGAGTTGGCGCCTCGGGCTCTGGGCTGATGGCTCGGAGCCTGGAGCCTGCTTCCGATTCTGTGTCTCCCTCTCTCTCTGCCCCTCCCCCATTCATGCTCTGTCTCTCTCTGTCTCAAAAATAAATAAACGTTAAAAAAAAAAAAAAGCTAAATGTGTACTCAGAAAACATGAACAAATTTAGAAATAAAATGTTTCATGTCTCTTAATTACAAAAGTAATGCATAAGAATCAATAGACCTCTTCAAGACAAGCAAGTACTCTTCAAGTTATTGCAGGAAAAAATCCATTAAATTCCTGTAGCAACGTAGCATAAAACTTTCGGCAAAGTAGATGGCCGGGTCCACTGCCTGAGGTTCTGCTGATTGGAACACCACATCTCTAGGGGTTTTTTTAAGGGCCATTCTTTTAAAAACCTCTTTTTAAAACCCACGTATAAATCAGGAATCAAGCAAACATTTTCATTTTAATGACTCCTATTCAACAACATACTGGAAGTTGTAGTTAGTGCCAAGGGCAAAAAAGGCATCAAGGTTGACAAAGTTATGCGGAAAACATTCATGACTGGGTTTGTTTTCAACACCTGAAACAGGACTGAGACAGACTCTGGAAGTCAGCTTCACATGCAAGCAGGCAGAAGGAGGGCCTTCCTTTTGAAATGTGGTTCCATCACCACAAATACTGAGCTAGTATTGAGAAACAGTCAGTAACTAGGTAAGAGAGTGTTGGGACATCTGCAGTGGGCACCTGTGCCTTACCCATCAGGGACTACAATCAGGCAGGGGAGGCACTGTCCTCAGGGGAAAAATGTAAAAGGACACCAAAAACCTCAGAAAGCAACATAAAAAATATGAATGTGAAAATCCACAGTAAACAAAACAGCAAGTTTCAAATGAAGGCTATGTCCAACAAAGGACTCCTGTAACACCTCACTCACCTCACCCCATCCCAGCTCTGTTGGATGACAAGGTTCTGGGAATGTAGGAACACAAGGAGGAGAGTTCCTGCAGTCAGAGTCTGAAGGTATGGAATGTGATGCCCAAACATGGCTTGAAGGTGTTGCCCAACTGCTGCTGGTTCTCTTGATTAGAGGAGGGGCCCATTTTGGGGTGTTCAGGCCTCTGATGAGAAATGATGCCCGGCTAGTGACGGTATCATGAGGGAGCATCAATGAGACTTTTTCTGGTGATATGTGGCAAAAATTTTTTAAACTAAACACTGGAGCCAACTGCCGTTGTCAGGGTGAAGAAACTTTCCTGGGGAGGAGTGTCAGGAACAAGAAAACAGGGGAATGAGTATCTCTTCTCCAGTCTTCAAATCCCCTCTGGTAATTCCAGTTAATGAGCCCAGGCTGGGAGCCATCTGACAAAGTAGAAAAATGGCCCCAGATCCAGCAACATAGATCAGAGCATAGAAAGGTAGGTTTGGAGCGCAGAATCGGTAATTTAATGACAAACACTATGAGCTTGGCAGTGATCAGTGGAAGGTAGGGATAGGAACAGGGCACTGTTCCAAACTGAGGCCTTCCAGATAATGCATTTTTCTGCTTACTCTCATGTACTTCTGCCAACGGCTGTGAGAAGATGTTTCAGGAAAACAGACCTGAGCCTGACAAGCAGTCTGGGACTTGCCCAGCTGAAGCAGCCAAACTCCGTTGAACCCCCAGACCTATGAGTAAGGAAAATAAATTTCTTTTGGTCATAAACCATTTTGTGACAGTCTGTTACACTTCAAAAATCAACTAAAATGCTCAGTCTCTTATCTATAAAATGGGCTTAACGATTTACACTTACTTTTCAGGCTTAGTGGGACATCTGCTAAAATAATCTAATACAAAAGAGGGCATGAGGGACATCTGGGTGGCTCAGTCGGTTAAGTGGCCAGCTTCATCTCAGGTCATGAATTCACAGCTCGTGAGTTTGAGCCCCCCATCCCCACATCGGGCTCTCTGCTGTCAGCGTGCAGCCCACCTTGGATCCTCTGTCTCTCTCTCTCTCTCTCTCTCTTTTTCTCTCTCTCTCTCTCTCTCTCTCTCTCTCTGCGCCTCCCCTGCTTGCACTCTCTTTCTCTCTCTCAAAAATAAATGAACATTTTTTTTAAAAAAGGGGGATATGAATTACAGAAATAGACTAAGTAGCTCACAAAATGCAAGGGAGCCTCATTTTCAGGCTTTGGGCCATCTCCTTGCTTGTTCTTTTTTCTTTCCTTTTTTTATTGTGGCAAAATACACATATCATAAAATTTACCATCTTAACAGTTTGTAAGCATACAGTTCAGTAAATACATTCATGATGTTGGATAAATTACTCAATCTCCCTCAACATCACCATCTCTTTTCTCAGAAGCTTAGTTTTCTGATCTGCAATTAGTGTGCAGATACACAAAGCTTTATGAAATCTAAAACAACACACATGGAAGGCGTTATTGAGCACAGCTTCAAAATTTAGACTTATTAACAAGAAGAAAATATTTAAAGAAAGATCCATGTCTCAGTTTTAGCAAATGTAGTTGTTGTCTCACTCTATTTAACTGAACATTGTTTTCCAAGCAGTTTTCTGCTTAAATAAGCCTTTCTTCTTCAGGGCAGAGGCATTTAATAACTTCATTTAGCAGCTGCCTTCTCATTTCCAACTTTGACCCCTGCCCTTGTATTATTTTACCCCATTCAGTATGGATAGCAATTTCCTGAAGTGTCTTCTTTTCCTGGGATTAATTTGAATCTGCGTAAACCTGTCACATCTATGTTCAGTTGTTAATATTACAAAACAAAGCTCTGAAGTAACAACAGAATACTTTATATGTGGGATTAAAAGCACTTTTTATATTTCACCTTTTGCTCAAAACTGACACAAAATAATATTATCCACAAATGAAATGAAGGCTTTCAGCAGCTTAAAGGATGTTTCATGAATATGAATTATGTTCTTCCATTGTTATCATAGATACTGGTGATTTGGGGCAAAAACACAACTTGTTCTTGCATAATCATCCCATATACTTTACATAAATGAGTTGATTAGGTTTTATAGAATTATGTAGTTTTGTTTTGTATCAACTTTAATAGCACTTAAAGAAGCAAACGCTGCAACAGCGTTATAAAAGGTCTAAACACTAAAATTTCCATAAAATCACCAAAAAAGACACAAAAATAGACACATAGATCAATGGAACAAGATAGAGAGCTCAGAAATAAACCCATACTTATATGGCCAATTAATCTACAACAAAGAAAGCAAGAGTATACAATGGGGAAACAGCAGTCTCTCCAACAAACAGTGCTGGAAAAACTGGACTACTTTCTCTTTTTTGTCTTTCTCTTTTTCTTTCTGTCTTTCTTTTCAGTATAGTTAACATGCAGTATTCTATTAGTTTCAGGTTTACAATATAGTGTTTCAACAATGCTATACTGAAACTCGGCCACTTTCTTGCACCATACACAAAAATAAACTCAAAATGGATTAAAGACCTAAATTTGAGACCTGAAACCATAAATCCCCTAGAAGAAAACATAGGCAGTAATCTCTTATTCATTGGCTTTAACAACATTATTTATGGATATGTCTTCTTAGGCAAGGGAAACAAAAGCAAAAGTAAACTATTTGGACTACACTAAAATAAAAAACTCTTGCACAGTAAAGGAAATCATCAACAAAACAAAAAGGCAACCTACTGAATGAGAGAAGATATTTGCAAATGATATATCTGATAATGGGTTAATGTCCAAAATATATAAAAAACCTACACAACTCAACACCAAAAAAATAAAATAAAATAAAATAAAATCCAATTGAAAACTGGAGAGAGGCCCTGAATAAATATTTTTCCAAAGAATACATACAGATAGCTGATTGACACATGAAAAGATGCTCACTAAATACCACTAAATACCAATACTAAATACCAAGAAAATGCACATCAAAACCACAAGATATCATCATTTCACACCAGTTAGAATGGCTAATATGAAAAAGACAGGAAATAACAAATGTTGGCAAGGATGCAGAGAAAGGGTAACCCTCATAGTGGGAATATAAATTGATGAAAATACTGTGGAGAACAATATGGAGATTCTTCAAAAAATTAAAAATAAAAATATCATATGATTTAATAATTCCACTATTGGGTATTTATCCAAAGAAAATAAAAACACTAATTCAAAAAGATATATGCACCCCTGCATTTACTGTATTATTTACAATAGCCAAGACATGGAAGCAACCCAAATATCCATCAATAGATAACTAGACAAAGAAGATGTGTTATATATGTGATATATAATGGAATATTACTCAGCTATAAAAAGGAATGAGGTCTTGCCATATGTAACAAATGGATAGATCTGGGGGTGGGGGGCAGAGACCTAAGTGAAATACATCAGAGAAAGGCAAATACCATATGATTTCACTTATATGTGGAATCTAAACTACAAAACAAAGAAACAAACAAAAACAGGAACAGACTCATAAATACAGAGAACAAACTGGTGGTTGTCAGAGCAGGGGAGTGGAGAGATGGGCCAAACAGGTGAATGATGCATATTAAATATGTAATATGAATTGGATTACAGATGCAAAAGTACTCATCCCTATAAAAATGTAAGCAGAACTCTGGATAATACAGTTTGATTATCCTACGCTAAAGTCAAGGTGGCGACTGTTCTCAACTCGGAAGGCAAATGAGCAGCAAAGACTTTCTGAGCCCATCTCCTTCCTCAGAGTCTTAGGCACACCCTGAAGAATAATTGAAGCAAGTTGTAGCATAGATACATCAGTAGAATATTTGCCACAGGAAAGAAGTTTAGAGCATCAAATATATCAGTGTAAAAGTATATTTTGTACCTGCTTTCCAGCCAGCTGGAAACATTTATAGAAATCAGTATAGGAAAAAACCCACATACCTTTGGAGATAAGCTTATCTTGGTTTCCAAAAGTGTAGACTGACCCTTTAGGGAAATTTCTGGAGATGGCGGTTCATAGAGAGAGGAATGATTGCTAGCTCTCTCCCCATTTCTGTGGCCTCTTTTGGAGGTAGTGAAAGACAAAGTACAGCTAGGATTCTGTTTGAATTGAAACTGTAGTTGGAAGGGAAAAAAGATTAATTTAGAAGGAAACAACATTCACATGTGCGCGCACACACACACACACACACACACACACACACACACACACACACACATCCAGGTCTGGGTAATTGGTAATTGGGGTATCTGATTAGAATCCGCTTTACCTGTGGGTTGCTTCAGATGCTGTATCTAAACTCAAACAGGCATTCAGACTCTTTCAGCCTCTCCTTTTAAGCTTGAATGCCTTTGTGTATATAAAGATGTTGCACCTTGAAAACGGAAAGGAAGCATTCATGCTTGTTTCTTTAGCAAAGTCAAATTTTAAAGAGCATCGTCTCTTGAGAAGAGAATGATTCTATTTCCTAATTCTGTTTGCTTGATTAAAACGTTTTGTTTATTTTCTCTCATTCTTGAGAAACATATTTCTGTTCTTTTCTCTGCTCCAGAGGTTATGGAGGTAGAAGCAAAGAAAGGCAAGTCCACTCTTGCACTCTCTCCCTATGCTGTAGCAAATTACCTGAGAGTGGCTTTAGTGCTAAGCTACAAAGAGAGATGCCCCTGGAGCAAGCTGAACAGGCAAGGAATAGGCTTTCTCCTGTGGGAAGTCTCCAGGGATGGAACTTCCTTAGGGTCCTTAATAACCATCCTCCTACACTACAATCAGCTAAAATCTCTGACCTGTGTTTGAACTGTCCTTTAATTCAATCAAGCACTTTTATTTCAAAACTACATGCAAGCTTAATGAAATCTGCAGCATAGTGATTAGGGGTTAAATAATTTCATCGATTTGGCACTAAGCCTATGAAAAAGCCCTTAAATCTTTATATTTTTGTATTTAAATTTCACAAAATGGAAGTCTTATAATTTTGCCAATAATGATGGTCTTGATTTAATTCTAGCCACTTTGTAATCTTATTGCCTTTTACACTTGAACTGTGTTCCAAATGAACACACACCACTCTTCCTTTCACTGGGATATATAGCGAATAAATTTACATCCATGGTTGGGGAATAAAGAAATATTGAGTGTAACCTCCCTTTCAGGAAGGTTAACGGACTTTTTTTTTTTTAACCTGGATGTATGTATGTATGTATGGATGCCTGGGTGGCTCAGTCAGTTAAGCATCTGACTTGGGCTCAGGTCAAGATCTCACAACTCATGGATTGGAGCCCGCATTGGGCTCTGTGCTGACAGCTCAGAGCCTGGAGCCTGCTTCAGATTCTGTGTCCCTGGCTCTCTCTGTTCCTCCCCCATTCTCTCTCTCTCTCAAAAATAAATAAACATTAAAATAATTTTTTTAACCTGAATGTTCTTGGAGCCACAGTATAGGAAAATGTGTGCTTCGGGAGAAAATTATGCATTACTTATAGCTCACCCGTTTGCTCTTTATGACTGTGACTCTATGGGAGCCATTTTGACCTTTGTAAATTATCAATAACTGATAACAGTGGAAAATAATTCTTGTCTACAGACACGCAAATTCTTTTCTGTTCAATAGACTTTCCTAGCTAGTTTTGTCCTCATTTGCGTACTCACTTCAGTATTCCTTTACTCTAAATAAGTTTGTACTTTCTGAACTTTTACTTGGAACTGGTTATAATACCTTACAGATCTCCTCATTAATGAGTTAAAGAAAATCTTTAACTTGCGTTCATTAATCTGTACAAGAGGTGTACAAGAGTCCTGATTTTACCCTACTTTGAAAATGGTCTTTTAGCAATAGGAAGATACTAAACAAATAACATAAAAGTCAAAGGAGCTTACTTTGACAAAATTTAAGCAAAACGGTCTCATGTAAATGTGGACCCCTCCCATGCATATTCGTTTGACTTTAGAACACTTGCTACACTCTGTCCACCGGGGGTTGGGGTTATCTGCACACTCGACTACTGCCCTCAACCGGGATAGGGTAGTGGACATGTTTTAGTTGCCAGTCTAGCTCCATCATCAATCCTCCCTTCCCCTTTGCCTACAGCGCCCAGATTTTCCTTTAAGAACCTGCCCTCCTCCATTGTGTAACAGCCAGGACACATGGCTGCATGGTCCCCATTCAGAACTTCAGGTGTGAGCCCTGACTGGTCTAAGACACGTCGCACATTCCCATCCTCTTTGTCATAAGCAGTTGGTTCATGGATGGACAAATGAACCAAAGTTAGCTTATGAAGGCAAAACTCAGGTCTTCCTTCAACGTCTGGAGACAAAACAAGTTGTTTGGAGAGCTATTGGCACAAAAGCATCTGGTTCAGGAGGAAAGACATTTTTACAATGAAGGTGACATTACGAAAGTTGAAGTGAAGAAAATAAAAACAAATAAACCAAATAGTCCCCAGATTCTTACTGATTTTGCTGAGCCACTGTGTCAAACCACCTTGACATTTGCTTTTCTTCTTGGCTTTGCAGACACATGAGTGAATAAATTTCCTTATTCTTTTAGGAAGTCTGAGTTGGTTTCTATTTACTTATACCATTGACATTTCTTATGTTAATCAAATTGTGAGGTTTCTGAGATTAGAACCTCTGATTTTCTTAATGCCTCCTATAGCATAATGTTTCATAAGGAGACACTCAGAATCATATCATCCTTTTTTTTTCCAAATGTTTAAAACACTGCTTTTTCCAATTTTTACATTCTGTTCCATTCCAGGTGTCTTTTAATATTTTAAAGCCCATTTATTATCTCTTGCCTGTATCTCATTTCTCATTTCCTCTCATACTTGTTCCATTAATTGTGTATAAAGTATCTTTATTCCTTTGGCTCTTACTCCAGGCATTTTGGGTTTTACTATTTAAAAAAGTATTTATGCTCTTTCCAACTGGATTATGAAATCTCATCCTAACCGCCAATGCTCTTCTTTAGTACAACACAGAAGTAGTAAATGGAAAATAGCCAAACTGACCTAATCCATTTATCACTTTATTGATGCTTTATGTGATCCCTAATTTCTTTTTCACTTGTAAATTATCTCATTAGAATTAATGTCAATAGAGTATGTCTAACTCAATCTTCATCAATCAATGTTTTAGAAGAGAAGAGCATTCTCAAACTCATCTATTTGAAACGAAGCTTCACAATTGTATAATTAGGTAAATTAGAAGGGCAGTTTTGAGGGCCAGATAAAAGTATCTGTTGAAACAAAGGAATTTGCATATCTGTTGATTGAGACACTCATTTAATTTCATCAAGTTGAAATACCCACATTACTTATAATAGAGCATAAAAAAATAAAACACGGAAATTTTCATCAAAAGGACGATGGCTCAATATATTATACCAGACATTGAATACATAAATGGACAATGGCCAGACTATATATGACAACAGACCTCTGACGCAAGCAGCAACCTCTGCAGGCATCAGCCCAAAATGATCAGGACTTAGTGACTGCTAGCTTCCTTAATTTTTTGTCCATGCTTGCAACTCAGGATCAACCAGAGAAAGCCAAATGTGCTCCCAAACAAATCCCATAACCCTTCTCATTAATCTGCCTCCAGCTTCTCCATGCATACAACCTCCAATCAGAGTATACGTAAGATCTTCCTTTTTGTCACTATAAAACTTTCCCTCACCCCTGCCTGCCGTTGAGCCTCTACCAAACACAGTGATGGCAGCTAACTCTCTTGCTCTAGAAAACTCTGAATAGATTGTGTTGGTTCTCATTTGGCCCTAAATAGAGTTGTTTGTCCCCATGACAGTAAACCAAGACTTAATTGCAGTTTCAACCTTGCCCAGAGATGTCACCTTTAAACAGTCAATCTTCAATTTCTTGATCAGTACTAGTGAGGTCATCTGCATAATAAAACCCCCTCCCATTCCCACCCTCCCAAAAAGATGGCATGGCCTGAAAAAAATCTTTCCTTTTGCTAACAACCTCCTTGACCCATACCCCTCCTTCTGCCTATTAAAAAACGTTCACTTTGTATAGCTCCTCTGAGTACCTATCCATTTACTAGAAGGAACACTGCCCACTCCCCCCACTCATGAATCATTGAATAAAGGAAATTAGATCTTCAAATTCATTCCACAAATGTTTGTTCTTTAACAGACAACAAAGGTAGTTTTCTAAAACTGAAAAAAATCAGGCGACATAACGAGCAAGTTCTTTAGAATAAGCCTTTCCAAAGCCTTGAGCTTTCAATTGAGCCATTTTCTTCAAGATTTTATCTTTTTAAGTAATCTCTACACCCAGTGTGAGGCTCGAACTCATAACCCCAAGATTAAGAGCTGCACGCTTCACAAACTGAGCCAACTAGGTTCCCCATCAAACGAGGCATTTTTTGGTACATGGTAGGGCAAGTTCATTTTAAATTACACTGATGCCTTTGTACCTACCTTTCAGTGACAAAAACAAAAAAACAAACAAAAAACAAAAAAACCACACTGATTCTTAATGGATAGATTCTCTGTGAGAGGAAAGCCAATACCAGGAAGGTCCTCAGACTTCAAACCACATATACTATGCACAAAACAAAATAGTATCAAACAACTTCTATAAGAATTTGTGATTTTGTTTTTCTTAGATTTACTTATGATTGTGCCCTTTCTTTTAGAAAGTTGTCATAGACTCTGGGTCTAAATTTCTCTTTTGGCCAGCAAAAGACCACATGCAGGATTAAAACAAGAGATGGCTAATGTCTGGGGAAAAGACAAGAGCCCCAAATAAGTGTCCTTGCCTGGTATTTACTCAGATCAGAAGGCTTACAAATGTGATGGGTGTGCACAAAGAAACAAAGGAAACTGTGAACATTAACTTGAGGATGTGAGGGGGGAAAAGGGGCTTTGAAGATATACAATGTTTGGGGTTTGGGTCAATATAAAACAAATTCCAGACACTGGGAAGATGAGTATATGTTTGTTAACAGCAGACAGGAGGTGCCATGCCTGTTTATCTTTGCCAGTCTTGGGGATCAGACAGACAGGGGGAATAACCTCAGGGTTAACAAGACACCTTTTCTTTTGTTAACCATCTCCACTCTGGGCTGCTTTGCCAGCAGCGCAGTGGTCCATAGTCCAATTCACCAACCTGGCCCTATTCTCCTATGAAAGCAGCTTTCTGCTATAGTACTAAACTTGGGGTGCTTTCACCCTGAATACCTAATCTTGTTATTCCTATGTATTGAGCACCTTTACACTGTTTCTATTTCAGGACTTTGCCTCTCTCTATACATTTTTGGGGGCTCAGCACTTCCTATTTTGGGGTGCCTTTGCACCTCCCTATTCCTGGCACCTTTGTGCCTCCCTATTCTCTAGGTGTCTTTGCACCCCCCCCCCCATTCTTGAGGTGCCAATCTGGTTTACCCAAACTCGGGTGTGAGCATTTTATGGCTTTGTATTTCTTTATGCCTTGTTAACCCATTGTGTAAGCCCAGGGGATTCCTAAGCTTATCCCCCACAGAAAGTAAAATTCATATGATTTTTCTTTCATGGTGGAGAGCTGGAAAACAGATCATTGATTTAGCGCTATATTTCCTAGCATATGACCTACATTTAAACAATAAGATGACCCTGTTTTGAAGATAATATGTGACTTCTGTGGGTGGGAGTTCAGATGAGGGTGAACATAAGCAATTCTCCTTCTTGGCTTATGAAGAGGCAATGATTAGCACTGCGGGCAGAATGAAGAATCAGAATAACAGGGTTCTTTTCTTGGGTTTTAATCTCTTCGTCTTGAAACGAATAAAAAGTCTTCTGGGGTGTCTACCATATCCAGCTTCTCTCAAGTCCACAAGGACAAATTATCCCAACAACCAGGAAAAGGGATAATATTTTGTGTAAATCACAAATGCACAAAGTATTTCATAGATGTTGATGAAGAATAATCAAAAAACTGAGAAGAATCTAGAAAACTTTGCTCTGAAAATCACAGAACCAGAGGCTCTGTGGTTACAGCTCCTATGGGCCTGTAAGTTTAGTGGGTTAGAGAGAGAGAGGGATGCACAGGGAGACAAAAAGCCTAGAAGCAATAAATTGAAGGTCAAAGTTTTTAAAGCTTGGCTTGTGGATTCATCCTGGTGGCAAAACCTTCCCAAGCATTTAACAAAATTCAAAATCAGAAATGGCAAATGTTTTGCTCTCTGAATAACTTTATGTTCTGATTTTTTTTTTCAGACAAGACATGATCTTGAGAAAACTTGTCATATGCCAGCCAGATTCTTGGGTTTTAACCGTAGACTTGGCAGTTTGGTCAGAACATCACCATTACACTGACATTTGAGAAGATGTGTAGCTCTTCGAAGACGAAACCTGAATCTCCTCCAGTATTACTAGTCGGTGGAGTCTGAGGCAACAAACAACTGTATGCCTTTCACCTCACTGAGAGATCAGAAAATGTATCATTTTTACCTGTAGGAATTAATAAGGAACCAAAATTTCAAAAAAAAAAAGAAATTATTTGGAGAATGCTATTATACCAGTGAATCCCAAAGAGTTCCAAAGAAATGACAGGTTTGGTGGAAATTTTCTAGAGCTCACTGCACAAAAAATTTAATTACAGCACCCATGACCTCTACATGATATGACTCACTACACAAAGTGCCATAAAACAATTTTAGAGGGTTTTGGCGCTTCAAAAAAAAAATTGAAAACTGGTTTATTATTTGGGTCTTTATTGAAGAAAAGTGAGATACTGTTCCTTTAATATTGTTTACACTGTGGTCTTTAAGGTATGAGAGTGGGGGAAGATGAGAGAATGAATGAGGAAGAAAGGACACATTTTGGTGGGTAAAATATGAAATAGTTGGCTGACATTTTCATCTGATAGACTTTCTTCTTCTGACTTTTCTCTCCCTTAGGACATGAACTTTCAAACAAAAACAAAAACCTTTATCTCTTAACCTACTGAAGATAAAATTTGCTTCCTTTAGAGAGTGTCTCATAAGGAAATAGAAGCTAACATTTAAGTGGTTTTGGAACAATTGACTCACCACTTAGAAAAATAAATTTTATGCCTGTCCTACAAAAAAAAAAATGCCTTTTGCTCTGAGGAGAAAGATTTGTAAAGTTAGGATCTGCCTAAATATATTGACAAGTGAGTTTCATTTTAGGCAAAAACATGTGTAAGCAGTGTTAATTACCTAAGGCCACAAGTGCCTATAGAAGTAAAACAAGTACAGAAATACACTCAGAACACTTTTTTCCCCACTCAAAGTACACGGCAAATCATATTAACAACTATTTATTAAAATGCACTCTGCTTTCCCTGACAGTTAATACCAAATAAAACTAACAGTGAGAAAAAATTAGAAAAGTTTTAATGAAGTGGAAATATGACAATATCATGGGTAACAATAATATTTGTATTCATAAATAAATGCCATGTTAGTTTCTAGAACTGCCATAACCTGATGCCACAAACTAGGTAGCTTAGGGGCACCTGGCTGGGTCAGTCAGTGGAACATGCAACTCTTGATCTTAGGGTCATGAGTTGGAGCCCCACATTGGGCGTGGTGCCTACTTAAAAAAATATATATCACTCCTAATCAGGAAAATACAAATCAAAGCCACATTGAGATACCATCTCGCACCAGTCAGAATAGCTAAAATGAACAACTCAGGAAACAACAGATGCTGGTGAGGATGTGGAGAAACAGGAACCCTCTTGTACTGCTGGTGGGAATGCAAACCGGTGCAGCCACTCTGGAAAACAGTGTGGAGGTTCCTCAAAAAAGTAAAAATAGAACTATCCTACAACCCAGCAATAGCACTACTAGGAATTTATCCAAAGGATAGAAAAGTGCTGATTCATAGGGGCACATGTACCCCCATGTTTATAGCAGCACTTTCAACAATAGCCAAAGTATGGAAAGAGCCTAAATGTCCATCAACTGACAAATGGATAAAGAAGATGTGGTTTATATATACAATGGAATACTATGTGGCAATGAGAAAGAGTGAAATTTTGTAGCAACGTGGATGGAACTGGAAGGTATTATGCTAAGTGAGATAAGTCAGAGAACACAGATATCATATGTTTTCACTCATATGTGGAACTTGAGAAACTTAACAGAAGACCATAGAGGAAGGGAAGGAGAAAAAACAGTTACAGAGAGGGAGGGAGGCAAACCATAAGAGACTCTTAAATACGGAGAACAAATGTCCCTATCTTAATTTGATTGTCTAAAAAGAGCCTATTTTCAAATAAATACATTCACAAGTACTGAAAGTTAGGACTTCAACATCTTTTGGGGAAACATAATCCAACCAAGATTATGAACAAGCAATGTATTATTGCTTATTTATAGTGACTCATTCTAAGAGTCAGCCAATTTGCTAATTAGGTTGATTAATAATTAATTGATTATTAATTATTAATGATCTCCCAGCAGACCTTCAGGTGGTCAGGGAAAGAACTTTGAGTGACAAGAAGACTTTTCAATTGAAACCCCTTCAGCATTGGATTATTGGGGGGTTGGGGGGTGGGGCGGTGTTTTCCGGGCTTGCCAGCAAAGCTGCAGATTTTCTCTCTTCAGGCTGGGCATCAGAAAGGATCATGAGCTCTTAGAAACCACAAGCTGCCACACAGAGAGCAGGCATGTTGTGTGCCTCCATGTGTTCAACAGAGCACAGGGGAGCCAATATAACTTGGGAAATGATTGAATCTATGAGTTGTCTGCACTGCATAATAAAAACTCCTGAAGGAAGCACAAAAATGTTTATTTCCAGGGTCCTCCCTTTTCAGATTTTTTGGGGAAAAAAAAATCTATGTTCTTTTGTCGTTTCAGTTCTTTCTCCCAAAAGGAAATACTGAACATTTTACAAAATATAGATGAATCACAAGTAAATTTCCTCCCAAGACTGTCAGTAGTCCTCTGTCTACCTGACAGCTGAGAGAGACTTTTGTCACCATTCTCCAATAGGAATCTATCCTCACGTTTTGGCTAGGGCAGTGTTCTCACAGTGTGGTCCCTTACCAGCAGCATCGGTATCACCTGGAAACTGGTTCGTAATGCAAATTCCTGGGCATCGCCCAAGACCCGGTGAATCAGGAACTCTGGCCATGAGCTGCAGCTATCTATTTTTTTTTTTTTCACACTTTCTGTTTTATTTATTTATTTATTTATTTATTTATTTATTTATTTATTTATTTATTTTTAACGTTTATTTATTTATTTATTTTTTATTTATATATGAAATTTATTGTCAAATTGGTTTCCATACAA
>NW_024412395.1:86849748-86908569 GCF_014898765.1 Herpailurus yagouaroundi | reverse complement strand
TTTTTTTTTTTTCCTTCCCCTCCCCCATGGGTTCCTGTTAAGTTTCTCAGGATCCACATAAGAGTGAAACCATATGGTATCTGTCTTTCTCTGTATGGCTTATTTCACTTAGCATCACACTCTCCAGTTCCATCCACGTTGCTACAAAAGGCCATATTTCATTTTTTCTCATTGCCACGTAGTATTCCATAGTGTATATAAACCACAATTTCTTTATCCATTCATCAGTTGATGGACATTTAGGCTGTTTCCATAATTTGGCTATTGTTGAGAGTGCAGCTACCTATTTTAACAAGCCTCCAGGAGATTTTTGAAGCTCCCTCAAATTTGAGAACCATTGGTCTTCACTAAAGTGAATGCCCTGCCAGTCAATATGGTTTAAATAAAAACTATTGGATTTTTTGTATAATCAGCATTTAGGGTTGACTTTAAATATATGTTTGGTGTTATTGGCTACTGTTGCTCTCCTGAAATATGGCTTTGTTAATAAAACTTTAGAATTGCTTTCTGATTTAAAAATCAGTAAGTGCCAAAATATTTTAGTGTCAAGTGTTCAAACTTACTGTGAGGGGAGAGAACATTTTCAAATGCAGCCTTGAAAATTTCAGACGGGGCATCAGTGTTTTTCATCTGATTCCAGATTAGACAAACCTCACAGGAGCTGAGAATTGATTTGCTCTGAGTATCTTGCTTTAAATTGTTTCTGAAACACAAATGCCATCCCATACCTGCTGAATCACAATCCTTTTTTTAGGGCCTTGGGTAGTCCATCTCAAAAATATCCTCGGATGACTCTATCAGACACACGTTATGAACTATATAACAGGCCTCACAAATTCTACCCTTGACATCTTTTGAGAAGCGATTACTTTTAACATGAAGACATCTGTCCTACTACAGCCACTTGAGAGAGTAAGTTACCATTTATAAATAAACAAAGCCCTTTAGTGGCTTATTCATATCATAAAGAATAAGCCACGGAGAAAGAAGCAGTCCCAGCTGAAGGCCCTGGGAAGGAGCCTGACGTAGATGGAAAGGTACAGCATCTGGAGGGTTTAGCCACATGCTGAGAAGTAGCAGCTTCAACTTATTGAGCACTGACCATATGCCACAGGCTCAACTTACATTATCTTCATATTCCCCGCCTCCAATACTTTTAACAACCCTAAGAGACCATGACGATTAGCCCCATTTCCAGACAAGGAAACTGAAAAGGAAAGCGATTTGCCCAATCACAAAGCCAGGAAGCAGCAGACGTGAGTTTGGAGTCAGATCTCTCTTGACTTCTTCTACTTCTTCTGTACAGCTGCCGTTCAAGAACGTGGCAGGCATTGGGCATTTGATACACATTTGCCAAGTGTTCTGACAAGACACCCTGACAAAAGGGCCACAAGAAATCCAGAAGCAGCCAACCAGCTGGCATCAGTGATGCAGTCCAAAAGGCATCACAAGTTGGATGCAACTAAACCATCCAACAGGAGGAGAACAAAGGAAGAAGAAAAATTAGTTAACATTCATTGAAACTTTTACTATGTGCTAGGCTCTATTTCAAACACTTCACCTGTGTTAATTTATGTAATCCTTACAACAAACCTATGTGACAAACATTATTAGTCTCTCAATTTCACAGAGAGGTAAAGAAACTTGCAGAAGGTCACCGGGATAAAACTCAGGCAGTCTGGTTCTAGAGAATGCACTCTTAATCATTATGAAAATTCAGATGTATCTTGATATTACCACATGGCCGGTAAACTTATAAACATGTAGACTATACAGACAAATGTGTATGGAAAATATTATATGCCAGTTCAAAAATATTGAATACTTAACTTGTTCACTCGCACGCCATAATAAATATAAAACATTTGGGGCACCTGGGTGGCTCAGTCAGTTGAGGTCTGACTTCAGCTCAGGTCATGATCTCACAGCTCATGGGTTCAAGCCCTGTGTTGGGCTCTGTGGTGACAGTTCGGAGCTGGAGGCTGTTTCAGATTCTGTGCTTCCCTCTCTCTCTGCCCCAACCCACTCACATTGTCTCCATCTCTCTCAAAGATAAATAAACATTAAAGAAATTTTTAAATAAGTATAAAACATTTAACATTTATTTTATGCAGTATATATAAAGTGTAATTTTTCACCAGGCCATATGAATAATCTTGCTATGTAACAAACTGACCAAAATTTAGCAGCTTTTAAGGACAAACACTTATAATTACATAGTTTCTATGGATCCAGAATCTTGACATGACATCTAGGTTCTCTCACTCAGCGTCTCTCCTAGGCTGCATTCAAGGCATTGGCCAGGATTCCAACCATCTCAAGGCTCAACTCAGGGAGGATCTACTCTCAAGCTCATTCATGTGGTTGTTGAGTGACCTCAGGTCCTCAGTGAGTGTTAGTCAAAGACATCAGTTCCTTGATGTGTGGGCCTCTCTATAGAAGTGCTCACAACATAGCTGCTTGCTCCCCAGACAGAGAAAGAGAGAAAGAGAGAGAGAACATAGCCTTTCCATGACCTAATCTCATAAATGACATATATATGACTCTTGCTATATTCTGTGTGTTAGAAGTGAGTCACTTCTAGTCACCAGCCCACTATCAGAGGGAGGGAATTACATGAGAAAGGCCTGAATACTAGGAGGTGGAGGTCACTGTGGGCCATCTTAGAGGTTGCCTACAACAAACATTGGTATGTTTCATCATTTCCAGCCTCTTATCAACATCTTTCTTCAAACTATTTTGGGCCATATTTCCCAAAATGCAACTCCTTAAACAAAACCTTTGAGGAGTTTCAAAACTCTTGAAAATAAAAACTAATATATACCAATATATGACTTACAGCACTCTACAGTAGAAACACTGTTCACATATATAACTCATTTTAGTGCTTGGAAGAGTTTTTAAATTCCAGGTCTCACACTATTGTTTTTTAAATGCCAGAATACCTCTCTTGTTACTTATCATGGGAACACATAAAAAGAAGGAAAATGTACGATTTCACAGATTGGCCCGGCACTGAGCACAGGGTCTGTTATAATAGGAAAAATAAAGATGAAAGGAGGCTTAATGGAGTTGGTGGAAAGCAAAGCTAATTTGACAGAACAGGCATGTTTGTGAATTCTGATAAGCCCGGGGGAGGCATCTCATCGTCTCTTGGAAATACAGAACTGAAGGCCAGGGAAGATGGGAGGACGAGAGAGTTTTTCCTTACTTTAATTCCTGATTATAGAAGTAACATGCGCCCATTGCAAAATAGATAATTTGAAGCATAAAGAACATAAAAATCTTACAGTCACACAGCCTAGAGACATAAGCTCTATTTAATATTCTCTAAATATTTCTAAGTATTTCTAAATTCAATATTTTCTAAAGCTCTTTATAGAAATATATATTTGTATATACAAAAATGATATGATATGCCAAGACTGTAACTCTGTCTTCTAAGGGATGTTGCAGATTCACATTAGTAGGAGTAGGTGGGTAAATCTCTTTAACATCAGTGAGGGTAGGAATCAGGAAAGATGAAAATCCCTGCATCATCGGTTCTGGACCACAGGAGGGTACATGGTCTGCAGGGCCCAGGAGAGGGTCTACATGGGCAGGAGTAGTTCCTGGAGCAGAGAAGAGACTGTGGAGTTAAAGAGCTTTGTCTCATAACGGGCGAGAAATTGAATTTGACCAGGAGCCTAAGGAAGGGGTACCTGGAAATACAGAAGTAGGGAGTTTTAGAAACCAGGGAAGGCTGAAGGACTTTCAAGAATTTATATAACCAAGATTCATTTCCTTATTTCTCTGATAAAGAGAAAATAATAGAAAATGTAAGTGATTGTAGATGTGTGATTGAAAGGGTCTGCTTTCCATGTTTCAGGTGACACAGTATAGAACAGGGATACCACAAAGAACCCAGAGAACTAAGGCTTTGCAAATTTTAATAAAATACCAACACTACAGGGATAGTAGGTTGAAGAATGAGAATTTAAAGGAAGACATCTCTCTACACAACCTCTCTTTTTAGCAACCATATTTTTTTCCTTATTCCATACTATTTCTCCACTGATCCAGACGAATAAACTGGATACACCAAAGGCCAACATTCAGAGGAGGTGAAACCATTGAGAGAAGTTCCCACAGTGAGGCATTTGGAAATATCCACAGTAAAGATATGATGAAAGATATGGGGCGTAGTGGGGGGTGGGGCGCAGGGGAGATAGGCAAAAAAAAAAGAAAGAAAAAGTGAGTATTATATAAATGATGGATGAAGAGTTTCAGAAGTTAGAAAGTCAATAGTGTTAAGAACTGTCAGGGCATTTAAACAAATGAAGATAAAAACAAATCCCCTGAAATTGCCATGAAGGAGGTCACAGATGATCTTAGAATGAAAGCAATATACAGGGAGGGAGGCAAGGTGTCCTGGCTGGAACCCAGACACCAAAGAGACAAATGAAAAAGGAGTGGAGGTAAACAAACAAACAAACAAACAAAAACTGATATTTGATAAAGAAGAGAATATTTACATGGCAGTCTTGAAATAACTCCCTACAAATTATTTAGCAATTATAGAGGGGGAAGATAGTAATTTTACTGCAGAGAAACCTGGAGAACATCACCCAGTCATCAAAGTCCACCTCAACTAATGGAACTAACCAGCATCATGTGGCTTCTGATGTGATACAGAGAAAGACACATTTTGTGATATTCCATCTGTAAATGAATATGCTGAATCCAACTGTGAGGAAATATCAGACAAGCCAAATTTGAGAAACATGATACAAAATTACTTGACACATAAAACTGTCAAGATCAAGAAAGAAAGGGAAAAGGGAAGAAAGGGAAAGGGAAAGAAAGGCTGAAGAACTGTTCCAGATCAAAAGACTCAGGAAAGATCATAGCTAAATGTGATTCATGATTGATGCTGGACTTGGAAAAAGCAAACTAGAATAATAGAGTTGATTATTGGATCAATTGTCAACATTTGAACATTTACTTGTGTTAATAGTCTTGTACCAATGTAGATTTCCTCATTTTAATAATTGAACTGTAATTTTGCAAGGGAATATCCTTAGGAAATACACTGTGAAAAATTGAGGAGCGAAAAACCATCATTTCAGCAATTCAATCTCAAATGTCTCAAAAAAAAAAAAAACTAAAACAATGAAGGAAAGAGAGAATGATGAAAAATTAGGGAAAATGTTAACAAAGGGTGAATTTTGGAAAAGCTATATTGAGTTCTTTGTCCTATTCTTGCAACTTTTCTGTAAGTTTAACATTACACTAAAATATAAATTTCCAAAATACTATGTTGCCCTATTTGCTAAAGACCTGAAAAAAAATCATAGTTTGACAAATTAACTAAATACGAAATTTTGGAATATCAGGCATAAAATAATGTTGTAAGTAAAATAGTAAAACAAAATAAAAAGACTTAGGTAGTTAAAAACTATATACTAAGATGAAAATAGGGGTATTTGTTCTGCTTAGAAGTAACTTTCTCACTTTAACCAGACCTTTTTCTTAATATCGCATAAGTTTACGAGTGAGAGCTTGGGTATCAGATTGCTTCTGTTTGAATTCTGACCCTCCCATTTTCCATGTGGTTGACTGTGAGTAAGCTAACCTCTCTCTGCCTTAATTTCCCAATCTATGAAATGGAAATAATAATAGGTTTTCACGTAATCACGAGGATTAACTAATCTAATAAACTGTTTAAAACAGTGTCTGGCTCATGGTATTAGCTCTTTTCTGTATTATTGGATCTTTGATTTATACATTTTCATGGTTTTGAAGAATTACAAACAATCCCCAGTGACACTAAGAGAGGTTTTCTAGAGAGAAAAATGATGGTGGCTAGAGTTTCAGTACGTAGAACCTGGGCATTGAGTGGTGAGAAGTGGTATGAACCCAGGACTGTGGTCAACCCTGGTGTTTAGTGATCAGGTGAGCAAGGGACTACACTTGTACTTTTTACCATTACAAATTTAAGTAGAATGTGGAATTTATGAGTGGTCAGCATCTTACCCTCCATTGACTTTCCACTTTGTGCCCTTTTGGTGCTAGGTTTCAATTACTTTTCTGCAACTATAAAAAACAAAAAAGAACATAAATTTGAGCATCTCAGGTGATGCAGAGGGACACAATATATTTTACATTTTCATAATGAGATAGAAAGGTAGAATTTAAGAAAAAATCTATTATTTCTATATATGCTGACAGGCTTACTATTTTTTTTAATTTTTTAATGTTTATTTAATTATTTGAGAGAGAGATAGAGAGCTAGCAGGGGAGGGGCAGAGAGGGGGGAGGGTAACAGAATCCCAAGCAGGCTCCACAGCATGGACCCAATACAGGGTTCAAATTTACTATCCCAGGGACCATGACCTGAGCCAAAATCAAGAGTCGGATCCTTAAACAATTGAGTCATCCAGGTGCCCCAGGCTTAGTATTATTATACATAGCCTCCAATCTCACATGATAGCTGATTCATATCATATGGCTTCTACTTACATTCTCTGGGGTTAGGTAGATCTAATTAAATGAAAAATAAATATTGAGTCTTAATTCTCAGACAACGCAAAACACATAAATAAAACCTTAACTATGTTGAATGCATTTGGATCCTAACTATTTTTTGATGTTAATAATTAAATTTGACATTAGGAAGATCGGTGTAACTCAGGATGACCAAATACATAACCCATGATAACCAAAATAACCAATGCCGGATGTTTCAAAATCTTACATGGTTGAAAGATCTATTTGAAGTACAAGATAAAACAACATATTTTAATGTAGCATAGTTCAGTGATATGCTTTTTGATTTTGGATTTTGAAACTCATCTTTAGGGAACCACTACTTATTGAGATTTGGTGTATATTTCTGAAATTATCAGAAAAACTTGTTGAAATACAACCACCTTTTCCAACTATACACATCTGATAAAGCAGGATTTTCTTCATAAATAAATAGTTTTTAAGCTTCATAGTTTTAAGCTTCTCACTTTCAATTTGTAATATAATAAATATTATAAATATAATCCACATGAACAAAAGTCTTCAATAATCTTTAAGAGTACAAAGTCATCCAGCAACTAAAAAGACATGTTGACTTTTTTGATGTGGTCATCCGATTCAATTTTGAGGATACTTTCTGAGTAATTTTTTAACTAAACTAGCATAGTTGGTTCTGAAGCTGTATGTCTTTTTCCATTCATCAGAAGTGAAGTGACTGGCAACAGAAGGTTTGCTCTTTCATGGAGCTTCTTTGGAGGATAAAAGATAAAAATGTATAATTGCAGTCTGAATTTATGTTTGAAAACCTACAGCTTTTCAAATGCATCCCATTTGATCAGAACCTTGTATGCCAACACTAATTGAATCAAAACGTATTTACAATTTTATGTTTTAGATTTTTTCTAAAAGAAGCTATGCCACATTAGGTTAAAATGTCATTTCTAAATGTCTGGTCATTAGAAATAATCATACTGTAGTTATCTCAGTGAATTCATTTCTGCAGAGAAGAATTGATAGGTGATAAACAATAGTATAACTGAATGATGCGAGACTCTTGTTCTTTAGAAAAAAGAAACTACCCCAAAATAGCTATAAAGTTTATGGGCACAAATTTCATAATGCCACACACCAGTGTAGAAAAATTTGGGATGAGTATTCGTCATTGCAAGGTAAAAATAATAAATAAAATAAAACAAAATAAAATAATAAAATAAAAACATTTGTCACAAGTTAGGAATTAAGATTAAAGGATCCCTAAGCAATATAAATAAATAAATAAATAAATAAATAAATAAATAAACAAACAAACAAACAAACAAACAAACTCCTTATTTTTATTATCATGAAATTGCATAAATTAGAATGAAAATGTAAAAGACACTATTTAGTCAAATAAGAAAAATTCACCTTTTATTTAGGACACGAAGATGTGTGGAATAAAGTTGAGAGAAATTTAACACCTCTGAGAATCTGACCATCAAATATACTGAATGTTTGATAGTCGAGCTAAGAAGACATTGTCCAAGGTCACCTAAATATGTCTGACAATAAACACGTTTTTCTTTCATAGTGTAGTACCTAGGTGAGTGTTTCTTGATAGTGGGTTACCACTATGCAGGGCAGTCTTTTAAGGACTTCAATCCTTTCCACTTTGTCATTATTTGGTGCACAAAATTTTCTTACATTAGTTGAATAACAGCCCATCAAACAGCGTCAGAGCTTTTTATTCTGCAGTCACCATTGATCTAAGCATGTGGTCTGTCAGGTAGAATCTGTTGACACCATTCAGTGACATTCTGTCCATTCTTTTATAAATGGCTTCTGTGTCCAAATCCTAAATTATTCTCTTCTTGTATTTTCTCCAACCTCCTGAAACTATTCAAACTCCAATAGAGTTTTCTCTGTAGTAGGGTCTATCAAATAGTTAAGAGGCATAAATCTATTATACATGAAAATCATCTGACTTTGTTGGATTTCAGTTTCCAAGATCATCCCAATGAACTTAATAAAAGAATCTTAGGACTACCTATTTTTTGAAAATAGGTGAAAGAGCAGACTGAGGAACAGTTGGCCTTTAAAACAAATTTAAACATTTAAAATGAAATCATACACATTTATTTTCTTCCCCTGATTTTCCAGAATCTCCTATACCTGCCTCCAGCATCATTGTCCCAATGCTGTATGAATAATCTTCATAAGTCCTTTCGCCAAAGTTCACAGCACCTCCTGTGTTGTGGAGTTAGGAAATAAGGAACAGCAAGAGTAGCATCTCACCAGCAGCTGAAAGTCAATGTAACATCAGCAAAGAGAAGAGAAGAGACAACTGGTGATCTCAGATTATAAAATTAATTGAGATGCAAGGAGACTCAATCAAGATGGGGGACAGAGCAGAATGGTACAGGCAGAAGCTAGCTGGCAGACATACCAGGAAGTGGTAGAGATCAGTAGCACTCACTATATCCATGCCTTCTCCTCTTCCTGGGCACACAGCTAGTCCTCAGTGTGTGGTGCTTAGCACTGTTCTATGAACTCTGTAACTCATAATGCTGTGAAGAGATAAGACCAGGGGCACCTGGGTGGTTCAGTCAATTAATCTACTGACTCTAGATTTCAGTTCAGGTCATGACCTCGTGGTTCATGAGATCAAGTCCCAAGATGGCCTCTGCACAGACAGCATAGAGCCTGCTTGGGATACTCTCTTTCTCTCTGCCCCTACCCGACTCAGGTGCAAGCGCAAGCACATTCACATGCACTCTCTCTCTCTCTCAAAATAAACAAATAAACAAAAATAAAGAACTAAGAGCAGACTATGAATCAACTACATCACTAAGCACACAGTTAAGTTCAGCTAACATTTTTTCCCCAGAAAAACTTTCCCAATGAAGGAAGTAATGTGTTGATTTATATTTTCATTTAAGTCTCAAGGATTTAGTAGAACAGTTTACTTTGAGCAGCACTGTTGTAGACAGCACTCCCCCAACTCCTCAGAGCTTGTTGGGGACATGTGACTAGGTCTCACTACTGCAATGTGAGCAGAAGTGATACAAGTCAACTCCAGCCAAGATATTTGTAGTGAACACTGTGTTGTGCCACTGGGATCTCCCTTTTCAGCACTGAAGCCCTCACTCTGCTACCTGCTGTCAGTGTTGACAGTTCAATGCTCACAGCTAAATAGCCTCTTCCAGTGATGGCTCTCACCTGAAGAGAGCTGCACTTCCTCCAAGGACTGCATTTGCTTCTTGGGGACAACCACATTCAGTGATATCACTGTATGGGTAGAAAGTCCTGGCCTTTTACCCTAAATTCTGGACAAATCTGAGTTCCAGGGTTCCCTGTGGGTCAGCAGAAGCCTTTATTTTGACGGCATCACAGCTTAAGTCTTCTTTCTGCCCAGTTATACTTCCTTCATTCTTTTCCAGGTTTTGATTCCAAAAGCACTCCCCAGGAAACTTCTTGAACACAGATATTCATCTCTGAGGGTTCTTCCTAAGGAACCCATCCTGCCACCATAATGGAAAGCAGATCTGATTTCCTCTCTTTCTCTTCTCTGGGCTGACAGACTTATGTAGAGGATTTGCTGGAGATCTTAGTAGGTGGAGTAGTCACATAATGAATCCTTGGTACCTAAGGGCCTCCCTGGAGCCTGAGCCTATCCATCAACTAATCAACTAATATCGGACGAGAATACAGTAAGGTTTGCCCTGTTTGTTAAGTAACTGAGATTTATGGTTATGTATTGCAATAGTTAATAAACAAACACTAATATAGAGCATAGATTATGGACTTATTAGTAGCTAAATATTAAGTAGATATTTCCACCCACCTCAAAACTGGAGTGTTTCCCTTTTTTTTTTTTTTTTTTTTTTTTTTTGCCAGCAATTGGGACTACTGGTAAAAGAAGACTTCCCTTGGATTTTTAAGTGTTCTTGCTTCTCCATCTTTACTTTTAGCTTTTTAGTTGTGTAATGGTAACTCTTGAAGATATTTTCTAAATTTATTTAAAGAAATACAAGCAAGCAAAAAGACAATTCTTTCCTTTGGAAATTTTTAAATGATTAGATAAATTCTTAATGGAATAGCTGACATAGGAATCACACACAAAAATGATAGTCTTAGATTTTAAAGTAATTATAAACCTACTCCAGTCTAGGTAGGTAAAACAAGTTGAAATACAACTAAACTGTGCTAATACCCTAACCTATTGTTTTTCTGATAAAATGGCAACTTGAATAAATGATTTTCTATCACTGAAAAGGAACCAAAGGTACAGTTCATTGAATATCAGACAAGACAAGTAAGAGTAAACTAAGATAAGATAAGATAAGATAAGATAAGATAAGAAAGAAAGAAAGAAAGAAAGAAAGAAAGAAAGAAAGAAAGAAAAAGAAAAAGGAAGCCCTATGCTTTAGCCAAAGAGTACATAGCCATGTACTATATGTGCTTTTTGTCAACTCATTGAAAGAAGGTGCTAAGATATATCCTAAGGAGTAATTAAACTTTATCAAGAGCTGTGAATAGTTTAAATATATGATTTTATGGACATTGATAGAAGACACAAGACTTCTGAAATAGAGACAAGAAACAGTTTATTACTCAGCAATAATGGAGGTCAACTTATCAGCATTTTTTGCAGTGATTCCTTGAGTCTAGTTCCCACAGAGGGAAATGAAGACGGCCAGATGGTAACTGAACACATGATAGATTGGGTTACAGGAGAGGAACCCAGAGCTTAGGGAACTCAAAATGGGCAGTAAGCATGCCTGCCTTTTGCTCAGAGAGAAACTATCTCCATTATCCAAGGCTATAATCAAACCCTCTCCTGGTTCCAGGAAAGAAACTATCTATGTCACCCAAGCTATGGACTATACAAGCATTCTTGAAAGATAGTCTAGAACAAAGGGCAGTCAGTACAACTGCTCAGAAACTATATAGAAATTTGGGAGACCTGTGGAGAATTGTCTCCCAAAAACCCCATGAGAAAGCCTTTTCTATGTTTGATCATTACACAACAACATAAAAACATAAGACTAATGATTTACATAATCAGTGTTTTTACATGCTTATGTAAAAAAAAAATACAGAAAAGCATAAAAAATAAAATATCAGTGTTTTACTTTTCATATTATATTTAACCTCAGCTAGAACCATTCTTTGATTTTAAACTATCTTGATCCTTTTTAGAGAATAGAATATGTTCCTAAAGAGCTATGAAGATCTGCATGGTTTTCCAAATCTTCCTTTAATTTCTCCCATGCCAATCCAGCCTCCTTTGTGTATAGCTTACCTATGTGTTGAACATTTACCCTTCTGTTTTCTCTCCCTTTGTTACTGACTGATTCAACCACATTTTTGTGTTTTGTGCCTGAAGGAGGATCTCAACTGTCATCATGAATACCCAATTAGGCAATTTTATTGTCTTCCTGCTATTACTTTTCTCCCTGATGCACCCCTGAGGTCACAGTGATTGTTTAATGGACCAGAAAACATCTGATGATAACACAGGACCTCTGGACTCCTGGATTCCTGTGAATGTCTCTGAAGGTTCTTTCATTTGGCTTCAGCTGTGGAACTGCCACTCTGTGAGATTAATAGGCTGACCTAATTGAGGCCACTAATGAGCTATTCTTCTCTCTTCAAAGAACATTTTATCTAATTCCTACACATACATAGTACAGCATCAGGGATGTTCATTTTTCTAGCTCCTTTGTTTTATGATAGCACTGAGTATCCTGGGAATTATTAAAAGCTTCATCATAAATACACACACAGGTCATCTGCTTGGCCTCTGTAGGCATTTGAATTTGAGACTCACTATTTAAAAGATAGTAGTAAGGGGAGCCTGGGTGGCTCAGTAGGTTAAACATCCAACTTCAGCTCAGTTCATAATTTCATGGTTGGTGAGTTCAAGCCTCACATCAAGCTCTGTGCTGTCAGCTCAGAACCTGGAGCCTGCTTCAGATTCTATGTCTCCCTCTCTCTCTGCCCCTCCCCCACTCACACTCTGTCTCTCAAAAATGAATAAACATTAACAAAAAAATTTTTTAAAGATAGCAGTGAGAAAGAAACGTGAAATTGCTAACCTGTAGGCTTTGACCTATGGCTTATAGTAGATATGGAACCAAATCCTAAAATTCTAACCAAATTCTCGCTAATTCTTTTCTTAAGGAGAGTTGAGGAAGAAGTGATCAATTTAATGGATGCAAAGATTATAGGGCATGAGAACATTGATATATTTTACTTGATAAATAAAATGCCTGGTATCCATTATATTAAGAACTAGGAAACATACAATGTAGGAAGAGTTATGATTCTTTCATTTTAATAGTGTGTAACTTATGAGGAGAAAAAAAGATATGCATGTGTGAAAATGTTATGCAGCAAATAAGACAAAATAAAAAAGATGATAATGAAAGAAAACATATGTCATGAGGAACAGCAGAAAGCGATCAGTTATCAACTGGCAAAGATTTAAGAGTGTCACTGTTCCCAAGGAGATAGGGCTTCAGGCTGGGGGGTGATCAAAGAAAGCCCTTATCTCAGTTACACATGGCAGCTGGTTGTCAATGTTGAGAATGCATGTGTCCCAAGTGAAAAGACATTAAAAGGGAGAAAAACTACAGTCATTGTCTCCATTTAGTCTTTCTCCTGGATATCTGGAATTTAAATAGCAACCTGAGTACCTTTGGGAGTAATGGCAAAAAGAGAGAAAGTAATTATATGAAAACTGGACATTATTCAAATAGTCCAGGAAATATTAGAATGCATGTCAGACTACATAAATGCAAACTCATTCATATAGAAAAAATAGTTTTAGAATGTAATGTAATATTTAGTGTTGAAATTAATATATGTAATATTAGGCATGGCTTTGGGGAAATGGGAGATAGAAATGATTAATGGTAATGTTACAGGTGAAGTATGTGAGATTTAGAGTAATTACATTGCAAGAGGTGTTATGAGGACAGTCAGTGAAAATCCACAACAGTGGTTCTTAAACTTTTTGCCAAAAATGTCTTCGATATTATAAAGAAAGCTCTATTTCCTCTCTTTCAATATCTCCAAGTTCATGCAAACAACATTTTTGTCCAGTTTGAGGTATCCATTTATCCCCTGGATCTTATACACATACTCAGGATTAAAGAATCCTGCTCACCAAGATCTATTAAGCCACCATCCATCACCACAGAGATCCCTATTGACTATTGTTTGTCAGTAGCCCTGAGTCCTACTTCACAAAGTGAGAGATGGGGCTGGGACAGATCCTGGACACCCTGGTCAGATTCTATTTATGAAAGGCTTTATTGCCAAGCTATTTACATACTCATTCCATCTTTTAAATAGAGAAGAGGAATGCTCGTCAGGCAGCACCATTAAAAATGCTCAGCTTTGCCACCTTTGAGCTATGCTTCCATTTCTCATGCCCAAATTTGCCCATTGTAGTTCGCACTCATTTCTGTGATTATTTAAATCTCCAGTGACCAGCAAAGATCATACCTTGAGATGAGCAGTATTTGACCTTTATATTTTTACTAGTAATATGAGTGAAGTGCTCATATCAAGATATTCTGTTTGAATAATCTTGATGTTGGTGTTGTTCAAGCCCAAACTGAGCCTTTAAGTTGTTAATAACAACTCTACGTGTCATGTATTCTGGAATGGTTAGGGTCTCTGCATCCTAGTCATCTTTCTTTTTGTATTCTTTTTTTCTACATTATGGTCACTTGATTTCTGGACCACAACAATGTGAAAAGCTCTCAATATACTTTCCCAAGGAAAATCTTGATCTATGTTTCTATGAATGACTGATTAAACTTTTGTCTTCAGTCTAGGAAATGTGTGTGTGTATGTGTGTGTATATGTGTGTGTGTGTGTGTGTGTGTGTTTTCTTAATATAGAGCATGAATCAATGGCATTGTAACTTTGCTGACTTCACTCATCCCCTTTTTCACATTTTCCTACTTTTCAGGGCTTTTATTTATTTTCAGATGTCCTGGGATCTCATGCTGCAATATACTACCCATAATGGAGAAGAACCACGGGACAAACCCAATCCATTATAGAACAAGAATATTTAGCTTTTCTACTGGCTTAAATACTTATTAGCTGTGTACCCACAGTAATCTATCTTAAATTCACTGTACCTCATCTGCAATATAAAAATTATAATTACAGCTCTGAGAAACTTATTGGACTTCTGGTTTTTGGTTCCACACGTAAGGAGCTTAGAAATTACCATTCTGTCCTAACAACAAGCAAAAGCTGAACAGACTGAAAATTCAATAACTCTTCTTGGATCTATAAGAGAAGGGGGTGGGGAGAGGGATGCAAGGCAAACCACTGCCTCCAAAACTGGAAAGACAGGTGAATACCACAAGTCACAGCTCACTGGAGCAGAGACTTACAAGTAAAAACTGTCACAGAAACCAGAGCTAGAGGAAGAAAGAAAACCTGACTCGTAATTGGCAAAATACTGGAGGCTCAGTGCAGACAATTCTGAGAGTTATAAAGTCCAGGGAGACCCAGTTGTAGGGGGTGCCCTACAATACTGTGAGATTTACCTTCAGCCAGGTTCCCACAGTTTTTAACTGGAGAAAAATGCCTTAGGTCTTCTGGCAATAACAGGGAATAAGGAAAAATTCTGAAATATGCCAGAGCAAGCACTCTGTTCTTAACAGGGACTGCCCTCAGGGGAAAATAGCTAACCAAAGCCTAATCTGCAGGAGGTATGATCAGAGCCTAGCTGACTTGGGGAAAGAGAAGTACCAAACTTCAACCCACCCTACCCATCCTGCCCCACCTAACCAGGGAGGAAAAAACTGCGAAACACTTGTGAAGTTCACAGTTCAGAAGCTTAGGCTCACTAAACAACTGAGACCTACTGTAGAACACTTCCCCTCCCCACACATCTTACCACCATATCACTAAGGGCCTATTTGCAACAGTGTTTGTTTGTTTGTTTGTTTGTTTGTTTGTTTGTTTGTTTGTTTAAAGTAAGCCTCACACCCAATGCAGAACCCAATGTGGGGTTTCAACTCAAGACCCTGAGATCCAGACCTGAGCTGTGATCAACAGTCTGATGCTTAACCTACTAAGGGCCCCAGCAGTTCTTTTTACCCAGTACATCATGCCTGGCTATAAAGTAAAATAACAAGGCATACTAAAAGGAAAAACAAAATATTAAAGAGAACACGCATCAAAACCAGACCAGGCAGAGATGTTGGAATTATCAGATTAGGAATTTAAAACAACTTTAATTAATATGCCAAGGGCTTTAATGGATAAAAGAACCAGCATATGAGAACAGATAAATAATGTAAGCAGAGAGATGGAAATCCTAAGAAAGAACCAAAAAGAAATGCTAAGGATAAAAATATACTGTAACAGAAATGAAAAATGCCTTTTGGGCTTATTAGTAGACTGGACACAGCTCAGGAAAGAATCTCTGAACTACAGTATACACTAATTGAATTCTTGAAAATCCAGAAAGCAGAGATCAAAGACTGAGAAAAAAAGAAAAAAAAAAACCAGAACAGAATATCCAAGGACTGGGGGGCAACTACAAAGGCATAATATATACATAATGAGAATACCAGAAGGAGAAGAAAAAGAGAAAGGAACAGAAGAAATATTTGAAACAATAATGACTGAGAATTTCCCCAATGTCAGACACCAAACCACAGATCCAGGAAGCTCAGAGAATACCAAGCAGGAAAAATACAAAACAAACAAACAAACAAACAAACACCACTGTGCCTAGGTATATCATTTTCAAACTACAGAAAATCAAAGATAAAGAAACTAATTGTTTCAGACCAAAAAAGCTAATGGTAGTAAAGGTTCCTTGAAAAAAACGTGAAGTACCATACAAATTTAAGGGCTTTCTATTCTCATTTACAACAATAAGAATGAAATCTTTGGTACTAAAATATTGGATTCATAAATTCTGAAATAAGACTGATAGGCCTCTTTCTCCCATTTTAGTCATGACACTGATGGTAATTAAAATAAAATTTGCATTGGTATGTGTTAGTCGGAATTTCCTAGAATGTTGTATAAATAGAATCCTCTTTTATATATAAAAAAATAAAAATAAAAAAAACTTTGCCTTTTTAAAAATTATTTATTTTGGCATTTATATATTTATTCAACAAGCATATCAGAACCTACTGTCAGAGGCTGGGCTAAACACCCATGATACGTAGATGAATAGCCAGATTCCCTACTTTGGAAACATTCTTGGCATAGTAAAGAAGACATATGGGTCAGCAGAAGTCTGAATACAATGGGGTAGAAGTATATACAGAGATTGTTATAGATGCACAGAGAGTACAAAGAAGCTCCAGCCTCTCTGCTCTCCACCTAGGGCAACAACTCTTTTTCTACCTTTCCTTAAGGCTGGAACTGGCTGCTGTAGCACCAGTTATGCAAAATGTGCTCTCCCAATTTACAGATCATAACGTAACGGTTCACCCACCGGGAAAGGAGGGATAGTTCAAGGGTAGGAGAAGTGGGCGTTTGTAGAGACCTCCAGCTTTGCCAGTCTAACATTCCTTTTCCATTTTTTTGGTAACACACTCTTTATTTCATGAGGGTATTTTGAGCAGGCAGGGTAGTCTGACCTCTGTTCTTCTGCCCACATGACCCAATCCAGATCAAATAGAATCTTGTTTTGCATTTTCCGTCAGAGCTAGCAGAGTAGAAGCTCTTTCCCTCCCCATGTTACTAAACAGTAAATGTAAGAGCCTGGAGCTGTGAGAGACTCCTTTTCCACCATGGGAGTGCCTGTCTGAAAATGACATCAATCCAGACGAAGGACAGCTGAAAGATGAAGACATAAAGACTTGATGACATTGTTTGAACACTAAGATCCAGCCACATCTGAATAGCTGCCTCCTTTGGGGTTTCCATTTATATGAGGTAATAAATCCCTTTCTTTGCTTAAGCTGATTTAAATTAGGTTTTGATCACTTGCAGATGAGGATTATTAATACAATCTGAAATATAACTGTGAATCATCCATTATTTTCTCTTTCCAGAAATTCAGACTGAAGAGAAAGCTGGAATAGTACTGTTCAGCCACGTGTCTGTGATAAATCAGAAATTACCAATTCAATGGAAAAGTCATTACTAGTTTTACATATGGCTTTCTTTCTTAATATGGTCATTTCCTTCCCCTTCGTCTTATCTATCTACTATATGTACCCTATAGCAAATTGAGTTTGTTATTGATTCTGTAGAAGTGTTCTGCTCAGTGTTGACAAGAATGACTGCCTTCAGCTGACAGGCCACTTGTTCAATTTTATGTTACTTCACATCGTTCAACTTGGTGGTTGATGACGTTGGATGGGAGGGTTGGGACGGAACCTATTTTATATGTTGGATACACAGATTTGGAAGGTTGAAGATAAAAATAGAAGAGAATTTACTTTCCACAGAGTTAAGTAGAATTATTCTGCTTTAAATGACATGGATTCCTTTTTTTTTAATGTTTATTTATTTTGAGAGAGAATATGAACAGGGAGGGGCAGAGAGAGAGGGAGACAGAGAATCCCAGGAAGTCTCCACAGTTATCAGCACAGAGCCTGACACAGGAACTGAAACCATGAACTGTGAGATTATGACCTGAGCTGAAACCAAAAGTTGAGTGTTTAACCTACTGAGCCACCCAGGTGCCCCATGACAAGGCTTCCTTAACATCAAAAGTGTTTCATATTAATGGCTACTTTCAAATGCAAATACTTTCTCTGCTGGGGAAAAATAACCATCTTAACATAAATATCTTAGTATTTTTTAATAATTAAATGTGGAATAAAAAAGGAAACCCGCCTGGGTGGCTCAGTTGGTTAAGTGTCTGACTTCCACTCAGGTCACGATCTCATAGTTTGTGAGTTTGAGCAGTGCGTTGGGTTCTGTGCTGACAGGTCAGAGCCTGCAGCCTGCTTCAGGTTCTGTGTCTCCCTCTCTCTAGGCTCCTCCCCTGCTTATGCTCTGTCTCAATGTCTCAAAAAAAATTTTTAATAAAACTAAAAAAAAAGAAATGGTCTTGAAAGGAGGATTAGCAACAATTCTGTCTTAAGCACTCACTTAAGTGTTAGCTATAAAATAGAAACTTGTTAAGCAACATTAAATCCAATAAATTAAGTAATCAATATATAAAAATCATTACCCAAGGCCAAAGCCAAAGTTATTCAACTCTTAAAATGACAAAGCAAAAAGTACCTGAGTACAATGGCAAATAAAGAAGGATCAAGAAGATAAAAAAGGAGAAAATCATTCTTGTTATTGTCCTGCTATCCCAGAGATTTTGAAAAGTGCAGTAGAGTGAAATAAAAATAAATCCTTAGCTTGGATAGAACCATGCTTGCTATCTTGGCATAGATATTATAATTTTATTCATAATAAATAAATATAAAGAAATGAGACAGACAGTGGTAACAGCCACATATCAAAATATATGCAGACTTGGAAATTTCCGTTACCACTGTATTCCCAGTAGTAAACAAGAGCCAATTGCTACCCGGTATGTAAGTGCAGAATTAAAAACTGTGGTTGTCAGTACAATGAAAACTTAAATTAATAAGCATCAGAGCTCTGTGATTCAAAGACTTGAGAACAGTTTCACAGGAAAAACTGAAGTGAATTGTTTATTAATTAAATTTCAATATGCTTAAGAGCCAACTGACTGATGAAATGGGAGAAACCTGGATAAATAAAGGCATAACTGTAGCAGGGAGTATAGCCGGAGTCGAAAAAGATGAGTCTGCAAACAAAGTGCAGTTAAGTGAAGGTCCTCATACTCAAGTAGGAATGAGCTCCAGAATGAAGCTTCTTTTTATTAGGATAATTGCTAAAGACTATGTACATAAAGTCAGTTAAGCAAGTATGTTAATCAATCTAATGGTTTAGCTTTTCAAGGTTGAATTTCGAGTTAACTGGTTTCTATATCACTAGGAAGGGTCAGGTGTGAAGGAGAATCTGGTCTTGGACAATGTTAATGGCTCTAGGCATTCCTTAGGAGCTGCAGCTGCATTCAGCTATGCAAACATGTCCTAAGGCCTTGCACCTTCTCCAGCCTTTCCCTTTGATGCTTCTCTCCTGAATCTCCCACATCAAACATCTAATGAAATATCATGAGGGGCTCACATGGTTAGTAATATGATGAAAGGGACACATTGTAAGGATATTGATTAATATCCTTTGGCTCTGTTTTATCCATTAACAGTAACCTCACAGCTCCCTTCTGTTTTTCTTTTGATCGTGCAAATTAAGCAGTACTCTTGTTAACTGTCCATCTATTTCTTCTAGGAAGGCCATGTTCCATTTACCATCTCCATGTTCCTCTGAAGGTAAAGACCATTGATCTTGCTGGTCATTGCAATGATGAAAACACCTTGCATTGGGTGGTTAAGAGCCATTAACTGCATCCTCTCTTCATACTCCTTTCCATTAACAAACCAAACCCCATGAATCTTCTCAGACCAACAGTGCTGGCCTAACCAGCTACAACTGAACATGCTGGTGACTCTCTTACCAGTGCAAATGGATGTCTTCTGGGAAATGTAACACTTGAATATGTCCTTTGTTCTCACATAATTTATCCACTTCAGCATTCTCACTTCCCTGGCCCTTTTAGTCTCTTCATCACTTTCTCCCACAGGAATTTAAGCATTGCAACATCACTTTGGATGAGCCATTACTATCTCCAGGCCCCCAGGGGCAGCAAGTTGGAACCATCTACTGGGATGTTTGCTAGGTATTCAGTACTGTGTCCTGAGAAAGTGCCCTCAAGCCCATAATATCTCCCTTTCTCAACCTTATGCCCCCTGAATTAATCAACAAAATGCCCAGTCCTCCAGGTACCCCTTTAGCTTATGTTGTTACATGCTGGTTAATATTTGCAGTTCACTCATTTTATAGCAATTCTATCAGGCCCACCTAGGTAGGGGCAGATCCAGAGGGGGCCTTCTGATGCTTTGCAATGGAAAGGCCACAGAAAGAATGCTGTTTTTAAAGGATCAACCACATCATAGGCCCTGACACCAAATCTTACAGAAAATAACCAGTATAAGGAAAAAGGAGGAAGTATCACTACAAAGATCCTGCAAATATCTAAAGAATAATAAAAGAATGTTATAATACTTGATGACGATACACTTAAAACTGGAAGAAATGGACAAAGTCCTTCATAAGCACAAGTTACTAAAAAAAAAAAAAAAAAAGAAATAGAAAGTCTGAATGGCTCTTAGGAAGTTGAATTCATAACCAAAACCTTCACACCAAGGGAACTCCAAACCCAGATAATTTCATTGGTGAAATCTATCAAATAATTAAGGGGGAAATAATATCAAATATGCAAAAATATTCCTTTAGAAAGCAGAGAAGTTATACTTCTTGACCTGTTCAATGAGGCAAGTATAAACTAACAGAATAAACTTCATGAATACAACAGTCCTTGATCAAATATTAGCAAATTAAATCTAGCAATATGTGAAAAGGATAATACATCATGACCAAGTGGAGTTTATCTCTGTAATGCAAGGTCTATCATTTCAAATAAAATCAGTATAATTCACCGTGATATAAAAAGAGAGAGAGAGAGAACCATGTGATTATCTCAAGAAATGTGGAAAAAGCATTTGAAACAATTCAAACTAATCATGAAAAAAATTCTCAGCAAGCTAAGGACAGAAAAAAACTCATTCTGATATGAGTCATCCATAAAAATGTGTAGCTAACAGCATAGTGAATTAATGAATACTCCCCCTCCAAATCTCTGTGCAATATTTCACTAGCCAGTGAAATATAGTACAAAGAAGAAAGAAAAAAAAAGGCATAAAACTTGGAAACAAAAAAGTAAAACAGTCTCTATTTGCAGATATCATAGTTGCATCAATGGAAATTCCTAGAATATCTAATAAAACTAAAAGTTACTTAAAACAGTTGTAGGATTCAGGATTAAAAAAAATTGTACATTAGAAACGATTATAAAATGAAATAAAAATGAGGAACTAATTTTCATTAGTAAGCAAAAATATAAAATCTTAGGAAGAAATTTAAAAAAAATATGAAAGACTACCATATTGAAAACTATAAAACATTGCTGAGAGAAAATACAGATCTAATTAAATGGAGCGCTAAACTATGTTCATATATGACAAGACTTAATATCGTTAAGATAACAATATGCAAATACCTCCTCAAAGAAAGTCTGAACAGGGACACCTGGGTGGCTCAGTCAGTTAGTGTCCAACTCTTGGTTTTTGTTAAAGTCATGATCTCACCGTTCCTGAGTTTGAGCCCCACATCGGGCTCCCGTGCTAACAGCGCGAAGCCTGCTTGGTATCTTCTCTCTCTCCCTCTCTTTCTGCCCTTCCTCTACTCACACTCTCTCTCCCAAAATAAATAAATAATCATTTAAAAAGACAAAAAGAAAAGAAAATCTCAACAGATTTCTTGGTAGAAGTTGAAAAGTTGATTACATGATTTATACTGAAATTAAAATGACCTACAATAGCAAAACAATCTTTAAAAGAGAGATCAAAGTTGGAATGCCTATATTATCAGAATTTCACATTTAGGATAAAGTTAAATCAGTGAGGTATTAGTGTAAAGATAGACAAATAGATCAATGGAACCACAGACACACTCATATTTGATCAATATATTCTCAACAGTGTAAAATAAATTATCAGCAATGTTACTATGCAATTCAATGAGTAAAGAAAAAGAAAAACCTTTTCAACAAATGGTGCAGGAATGACTTCAAATCCTTGTTTTAGAAAGAAAAATAAAAGCTCAATCCTACCCCACATGATACACAAAAATTATTTTGACATGGATCATAGACCTAAACATAAGTCAACACTGTAAAGCTCATAAAAGAAACAGGAGAATATATTTGTAACCTTGAAGCAAGCAAAAATTTCCTAGGCCACAGAAAGCATACCCATAAAAGAAAAATTGATAAAGTAGACTTCATCAAAATTCAGAATTTTAACAACTCTATTTATGGAATGTATAAAAGAGATATTTCACAAAAGAAGATAATCAGATTGGCTGTTTTGCACATATACAGTTGCTCAATGGAATTAGTCATCAATAAAATGCAAATTAGAACCACACTGAGATATCACTATATATGCACTAGAGTTGCTGCTGTTAGAAAGACTGGAAATACCAAATGGTGAGCCTGTAGAACAAATGGATCTCTTATATCATTTGTAAGATGAAAAATGACAAACTTGACTTTTGAAAATTACTTGTCATTTTCTTGTATAATTAAACCTATTCTCAAAATGAATTGTCCAAAGATACTAGTAGCCATTTGTTGGGAGTTTAGCTGAACTACATAATATTGCTGCCTCCGCATCCATTTCATCTATTTCCTGTGGCCAAGGAACCATGCAGGAGCTTTGAACTGGCTGCTAGCCCCTCCAGGAGGTGCATGACCTAGAGAACAGCCTGCAGGGTCACAAGTAAATATAAGTTCCTGATACAACTACCTCAATGACCCTTGTCAATGCCCTTCCCTTAGAAGAGACACCCCACTCCACCCCACCCAAAGCTTACCAAAATCCCACTTACTGTTTTAAATTGTCAAATTCTGCCTTAGCTTGGGAACTCTAAAGCACTTCACCCTCAAGACACCAATGAAGACATGGGGCCCAGGTCCTGCCCTGCTCTCTCTCCCTGGACCCTGCCTTGATCTCCTGAATGGCTTGCCTGTGTACCTCCTTCCCTTCCTGTGAGTAATACACTCTATTTCACTTTCACTTGCTGTTGTCTGGTGAAACCTGGCTCACCCTTTCACACCCTGGGGCTCTACTTAACACATGGTAATTTAACAAAGTCACAACCCCACTGTATTCACAATGGCTAAAATTGGAACAACCTAAAATTTTCAACCACAGGAAAATAAATAAATTGTGGTATATTCATATGTACCACATATATTGCTGGAGTATTTCTCAGCAACGAAACGGAATGAATCACCGAAATGCACAACATGGGTGAATTGCTCAATATTATATTAAGCAAAAGAAGCCAGCCACAAAATAATGCATAATGATTCCATTTATATGATGTTTTAGAATAGGCAAAATTGATCTATAGTGGTAGAAATCCAAAAAATGATTCCTGAGGTCAGAGAGAAGGGGATATTGACTGGAAAGGGGCACGGGGACCTTCTATGGTGGTAGAAATGTTCCCTATTCTTTTTTTTTCTTTTTTTTTTTTTTTTTAGTTTTAATTTTCTTTTTAACGTTTTATTTATTTTTGAGACACAGAGAGAGCATGAACAGGGGAGGAGCAGAGAGAGAGGGAGACACAGAATCCGAAGCAGGCTCCAGGCTCTGAGCTGTCAGCACAGAGCCCGATGCGGGGCTCTAACTCACGGACCGTGAGATCATGACCTGAGCCGAAGTCGGACACTTAACCCACCAAGCCACCCAGGCGCCCCGAAATGTTCCCTATTCTTAACCCTCTTGCACTGTTGGTGGGAATGCAAACTGGTGCAGCTGCTCTGGAAAACAGTGTGGAGGTTCCTCAAAAAATTAAAAATAGACCTATCCTATGACCCAGCAGTAGCACTGCTAGGAATTGACCCAAGGGATACAGGAGTACTGATGCATAGGGGCACTTGCACCCCAATGTTTATAGCAGCACTCTCAACAATAGCCAAATTATGGAAAGAGCCTAAATGTCCATCAACTGATGAATGGATTAAGAAATTGTGGTTTATATACACAATGGAGTACTACGTGGCAATGAGAAAAAATGAAATATGGCCCTTTGTAGCAACATGGATGGAACTGGAGAGTGTTATGCTAAGTGAAATAAGCCATACAGAGAAAGACAGATACCATATGTGTTCACTCTTATGTGGATCCTGAGAAACTTAATAGGAACCCATGGGGGAGGGGAAGGAAAAAAAAAAAAAAGAGGTTAGAGTGGGAGAGAGCCAAAGCATAAGAGACTCTTAAAAACTGAGAACAAACTGAGGGCTGATACGGGCTGGGAGGGAGAGGAGGGTGGCTAATGGGTATTGAGGAGGGCACCTGTTGGGATGAGCACTGGGTGCTGTATGGAAACCAATTTGACAATAAATTTCATATGTTAAATAAATAAATAAATAAATAAATAAATAAATAAAAGAAATTAAAAAAAAAAAGAAATGTTCCCTATTCTTGACTGTTGTTGTTTTAGATGAGTATATATGTTTGCCAAAATCCATCAAAGGGTATACTTATATTTCATAGTAAATAAATTAAATGTCAATAAGTTAAGGAAAAAAATGAATATTTTTCTCTATGCTGGATCTGCCTCAGAATGTCTGATTTCATGATGTTTATCTCAAATATAAATCTGAAGTATGAGTGAGGGTAAATATTTAATTTCAACCATAATTCATGTGTTATGGAGTTAACAGTGGTCACAGGGTCTAGAAAATGTCCTATCCTTTATGTTAAGAATCTAATGTAAAGAATTCAGAAGATGCAACCTAACTTACTTTGGTTTTGGTATCTCTCTTCAGGTACCAATCAGCAGTAGATAAGACAGCTTCCAATTCATATCTTCTCCCCTACAAATTCATTTTTTCACTACTATTTGACATTTGTATATTTATTTATTTTTTTTTTAATTTTTTTCAACGTTTATTTATTTTTGGGACAGAGAGAGACAGAGCATGAACGGGGGAGGGGCAGAGAGAGAGGGAGACACAGAATTGGAAACAGGCTCCAGGCTCCGAGCCATCAGCCCAGAGCCCGACGCGGGGCTCGAACTCACGGGCCGCGAGATCGTGACCTGGCTGAAGTCGGACGCTTAACCGACTGCGCCACCCAGGCGCCCCGACATTTGTATATTTAATTACAAATGAAATGATAGTTGCTGCATTAATGGAACCTACTCCCTGCCTACCAAATCTCTCACATACTCATATCCAACAAACTTGTCTTCTCTGTTGCATCACAATGTGCTGACTTAACAGGTGATAACAGCTTTTAGGTTAAAATGAAAAAGGTACTTTGACCCAAAAATGTAGGTTCTGTTCCCCAAATGAAAAAAAAAAGAAAGACAATGTCATTTTCTCTGATGACTCAAGAGTTGTTTGTGTTGGGAAAATATAAACAGTGAAATGCTAAAACCAGGTGCATTCTCAAACCCTCAGACCTGACAGTGTTGAGCCCTAGGTGGCATTGGGCCATACACTGCCTTCTATGTGGGTCTCTGGCTCATTCTTCTAGAATCACCCTTGCTGCCTTGGTGTCTATGCCCATTACCATATTCATCTTGTAGTTTGCAAGGTCTGTGCCTTCTCCTTTCCATTGGGAGGTACTTTCAAGCAGTGGATACAACTTCTAATTCCATTTGGATTTCTTTTCTAATAACTTAGGATCTAGTGGTCCACACCTGGTCATTCAAAATGCATCTTGTATATACATATAAAAAACTACACCAAACCTTCCTTAGATTTGTCTATATTCCTTCACAATGCATTTATATTTAAAAATGAGGAGTTTCAAAAGTAAATTTTACACCACAAATAAAGAATGGGATTTCACTTAATTTCTAGTTGAAGGGTTGAGTCCCAAAGTCCTTGGAGATCATTGCTAGGAAATGGCACACATACCATTGACTCTTGAATCTACTTTAAGGGAAGGTAAATTTTTACATTTCATTAGCGCATATCTCAACATAGGTTGTAGGAGAGATCTAATAATAAGTGTCTGTGTTGGCCAATTTAAGAGAGACACTTGGGAGAGAAAGATATTCTCCCCCATAGATCAATTGAAACCTCTGTCACTTGGAATTTTTCTGAAAATAGGCCTTTCAAGTTTGTTTGTTTTTTTTAAATCACTCATTCACTGTAAGTTTGTGAGACTGAATTTATTATTTTTGTACTTGAGAGAATTCAAATCAAGTGTCTTTGAGATTTTCCTATGATTCATGACAGCCTTTAGAGATGGTTTGTTTACTGTTGACATTCATTTAATTAAATCTTAACAGTAGCTAGAAAAGAAGCAAAAATAATATATTTTAGCTTTAAATGTCTGTGAAAAGTAATACATACATATGACTGCTTAATAAAATTAATAATTAAAAATTAATTCTTTTAAATTATAACCATATTTTCCAATTTGCCTTTATTTTATATGAAAAAAAGAGTAATGACATGCCACTGCAATTATTTTCAAAGCAAGATAATAATTTGCATTTTGCAAAGCCTCATCTTTGAAGGTTATCTTTTCAAATACTATATTACATCACTTTACAGAAACTTTTCCTTTAGAATGATTTAGTCATCCAGGGGGCATATTAATACAGAATACCTCAGAAAAATCTGGCAAGTAAGTTGACATTCTAAAGGAGTTTTCTTAATTAGCACATAGTTGGGGCGCCTGGGTGGCTCAGTCGGTTAAGCGTCCGACTCTGGCTCAGGTCACGATCTCGCAGTCCGTGAGTTCGAGCTCAGCGTCAGGCTCTGTGCTGACCACTCAGAGCCTGTAGCCTGTTTCAGATTCTGTGTCTCCCTCTCTCTCTGACTCTCCCGTTCATGCTCTGTCTCTCTCTGTCTCAAAAATAAATAAACGTTAAAATAAATAAATAAATAAATAAATAAGCACATAGTTTACCTAATTAGCACATAGCTATTAGAATTTTTAAAAAGTCTTCTTCAATTGTGAAATATTTCCAGAAGAAGAGAGATGGATAGATAAATAGGTGGTAGATAGATAGATAGATAGATAGATAGATAGATATTAGATAGATTAGTGATGGATGAACAGATGAATAGATACATGTATATATGGATGGATGGATAGATACATAGACAAATAGATAAATAAAATAATCATCGGTGGAATCCCCTGCTATCATTACCTTGGTTATAAAACACAACATCACTAAGATTTTATTTTTTTATTATTTTAAAATTGTATGTATGTATGTATGTATGTATGTATGTATGTATGTTAGAAAGGGAGAGAGTGCCAGCCAGGAAGAGGGGCAGAGGAAGAGAGAGAGAGAATCTTAAGCAGCTCTAGCGCAGAGCTGGATCCACGACCCTGGGATCATGACCTGAGCCAAAATTAAGACTCAGATGTTCAATCGACTGAGCCACCCAGATGCTCCAACATTACTAATATTTTAGAAGCCACCCCCACTGCCTACCTTTCCTAGATTATATCCCATTTTCCATCCTGTAAAGGTAACCACTATTCTTTTTGTATAAGAAGGTCCTTATTTTTCTTTATGGTTTACCACGCATTACTAAACAATACAATTTAATGTTGTCTGATTTTAAAATTTGTTTATGAATGAATTCTGATTACACGCTTCCCTTTGTAACTTGTTGCTTTTAGCCTCCATTTTGTTTGTGAGCTTAATCTAAGTTAGTGAGCAGCTATAGTTTTATTTCCAGTGCCATATGGTATTTTGCTGTATGAATGTACCCTAAACTATTTATCTGGTTACCATCAATAGACAAATGGGTTGTTTTCATCTTGGGACTTTTATAAACATTTTTATATTTTTTTCTTGGTGCACACGTAAGAAACCTTCTCTTGGACTGGAATTACCAGGTCAGAGATTATGCATATTTTCAACTTTTCTAAGTAAACTCTTTTCCACTGTGGTTGTACCAGCACTGTGGGAGAAATCTCTTTGATGCGTATCTTCAACAACACATGATGGTCAGTATTTTTTGTGTAACCGCTGGGTGTTTTTATTTTGCATCTCTCTAATCACTACTAAAGTAATGCCTTCTTTCCATAAGATTATTACTGAGTTGGATTTCTTCTTTTGTGAAGGATTTGCTCAAGACTAACAAGGTTTCTGATAGTTTTTCTTTTTATTATCACACTGTATTGATATTATTTTGTATATTATTGACCTTGAACATCTGTCCTTATATTTATTCTTGGTACTATTTTAAGTGTTTACCTTTTTAAAAAACTATATTTTCTAAACCTTTATAATTGGTTTGTAGAAATATATCACATGCAAATTTCTCAAACTGAATTTTGTGTCCAACTACTTTGTAAAACTCTCTTATTGATTCCAATATTTTGTACAAAATCATGTTATCTGTAAAGCAAAAATGATAGCTTTTCACCTTTCTTTTTTAATCCTATATTTTTTATGTCTTTTTCTTTAACTTAATGTATGGCTGAGATTACCAGTTCAAGAGTGAATAGAAGTGGAGTAGAGGTAGACTTTCTTGTCTTGTCCCTGATCTCAAAAGGAAACTTTTCAATGCTTCATGATCGACTTTTGCTTTTTTTTTTTTTGTATAGTCTCTTGACCATATTAATGACTTTCCTTTCTAATTCTAGTTTGCTAAGAGTTTCATCATGAATGTATGTTGGTTTTATTAAATGTCTTTTGCATCTAGTAAAATATTAATGTAGTTTACTCCATTTACATATTCCTAGGGAAACTGCATTACTTGTTTATACAATACTAAATCTACTTTACATTCGTAGAATAAACCCCACTTCATTGATAACATAAGATCATTTTTTCATTCAGTACTGGATCCATTGTTTGTTTAGGATCTTTATATCTCTGTTCTTGAATGATATTAAATTCTATTTATCAAATTTTGGTATTGAGGTTTTGCAAGCTAATAAGTTACAGTGTTCCCTTTTTCTATTCTCTATTCTCTGTAAGTAATTACATAAGATTAAAATGTAATATCTTTCTTGAATGTTTGGTGGCATTCTTGACTTCCATCAGGGGTGGGGTGAAATTATTCCAAGAATGTGGCCTTTATCTAGCACTCAGCAGATTACTTGTAAGCTTATCAATTCATTTAAAATGGCAATTTAAAAATCTTTTTATTGAGCATTTTTTGACTTCAGGTACCAGGAACTTTTCATAATATTTAGTGTGCCATATTGTCAACAACAAAAATCTCTAAATTTAGTTTAAAATATGTTTTGGAGGGGCACCTGGGTGGCTCAGTTGGTTGAGTGACTGTCTTCGGCTCAAGTCACTATCTCACAGTTCGTGAGTTCGAGCCCTGTGTCGGGCTCTTTGCTGACAGCTCAGAGCCTGGAGCCTGCTTCGGATTCTGTTTCTCTCTCTTTCTGCCCCTTCCCCACTCATGCTTTGTCTCTCTCTGTCTCTCAAAAAATGAATAAACGTTTAAAAAATTTAAAATATGTTTTGGATAATCGTAGGACCTCTAACTGGGACTACCTGTAGGTAGTTGATTTAAAGTCATTCTTGTGGAGTTGAAGTCATACAGTAACCAGGTTTTTTTGGTGTATACATGTGCAAAGAAGAGCAAAAGGTAGCGATTAACTATCTTCATAGATGAGGAATTAGCTGGGGATCTAATGAGTTTGGAGAAGGTTTGATGAGAAGTGTTTGATGACAGTGGTAGCACTGTAATATAACATCACATTTACCCAGCATCAAAAGGAAATAATAATATTTGCATATACTTATATAGTACTTATCATTATGTAGAAAATGTTTTAAGTTCTTTACATGTGTAAATTAATCTACAATGCACAATGGTGTAAGATAGGATTAATAAGGTAAGTAAGATAGGCCAGTAAAATATCAGCACCAGAATTTGTAACTGGCAAGTCTGGCTGTTGAAGTCATGCCATTCATTAACCTCTACTCTATACTGCCTCTAGATGCTTTAGTGGACAACATTTTATAATAATTATGTATAGAGGATTGCAACTGACTTCCTTTACTAAATAAGTTTTGATTTCACATTAACATGAAATACATTTCTTATTTTGATAAAAGGACATCCATCAGGAGGGTGCATGATGAAGACAACATATGGAGTGAATTCATCCCAACCCAACTGGGGTCCAAAATGACCCTACACTGGCCTAAGAACATGGCTCCCCCAGACCTTCCACCCTCATTAGAAAAGGAGAGGATGCCCAAGCACTTGGAGTTTCAACTCTATCATGGGAATTCAGTTCAGTACCAGAACACTTGGTATAAGCTCAGCCTTCCCCAGGAAGTAAATACAACCATCCTTTGGTTCTACTTTCAGAGCATGATCAATATCTGACTATTGCTCATGACTTCTGAGCTATCATGTTGTTCTGAGCCACCATCATTTTATCCTTAGATTACTGCCGTTGCCTCCTGACTGGGCTCCTTGATTCTGCTCTTGCCGCTTCATTCAATCCATTATCAATACAACCAACAAAAATTTGATCCTTTTAAAATGCAAGTCAGATCTTATTACTTTTTTGTTCAAATTTTCCAAAGGCCCCATGTTTCACTCAGAACAAAAGCCAAGTCTTTACAATGCTTTTCAAAGACTCTTCCTTCCCTGTTATCTATCGGATCCTTATTCTTACCATTCTTTGCTTTGTTTGCCAGCCCCAATGTTCTTTTTTGCTGTTCCTCCCATGAACCAGACTCATTTACAGCCTTTGCAAGCACTGCTTGCACTCCATCAGGAATGCTCCTCTCCTTATAAGCCCTCATGACTAACTCTTTGATCTCTAAAGTGTTTGTTCAGATATCTGTGCAATGTGGGCTTCCCTGAGCATTCCATTTAAATCTGAAACTGATTCTCTCCTCTCTGCCCCTCCCCCTGCTTTACTGATCACTCTCCCCTGTTTTGTACTTTCTTTTTTCTATAGTACTAATCACCTTTAACATACTATATAATATACACATTTATTTTGTTAAATAAAGTAGCTATTAAAGAATTTTGTTTTTCATCACTTCATATTCCTTATGGAGACTTTACTCTTCTTTCTGAATTTTAATAATCAAGAATAATTCATTGACTCCACTTTTAACTTTTACTGTTAAAAAAAATTATAATCATGGTGATTTAACTCTGCTATAGATAAACAAGTCTCATGTTTTCAGGCAGAAGCTATTTAAGGAAAATATTGGGGCAATATTTGAGAAAAATTTTGGACATTAGAGTTAACTATGGTGGAACTTGGAAAGGAGATATTCACAAAGAGCAAAATATTAATCATGAAGTTACTTCATTTCCCTGATAGAGTAGGTAGAATAATTATTTTGAGATCCATTAAAATGATGTAAGGCTTTTGAAACACCTTTTTCTAAGGAACAATACTTTTCTGTTAATGAGATCTTCATCAGAATGATGAGTTAATTTGCCTGTTAAAATCAGAGGTAATCTGAGAAACATCCCATGTAAAAAGGTAGCCCAATACAACCACAAGTGTATATTCATATGGATGCTGCATTTCGGGATTTTTTTTAAGTTTTTTTTTAATTTATTTTGAGAGGGACAGAGACAGTGCGAGTGAGGGAGGGGCAGAGAGAAAGAGATAGAGAATCCCAAGTAGGCTCTGTGTTGCCAACACAGAGCCCAATGCAGGACTCAAATTCACAAAACTGTGAGATTATGACCTGAGCCTGAGTCAGAAGGTTAACCCACTGAGCCACTCAGGCACCCCTGGCTGATAAATTTTAAATCTTCCCCTATGATAAAATGAAATAATAGATTTTTATATCTTGAAGATATTCTATAAGCTTAAATAGCTTGAACTTTTTATTTTGTAGGAAGGAAAATGTGAGCCTTGACTTGAGCTACCTAGAGTCATTCAGCTAATTAGCAACACAATTCTGACTCATGTTAAACATTCTCTGCCACAGTATCTTTGGCCAAAATCATACTAGTTATGTTCTCACTTTTTTACATGATAAAATTTATTGTATTTTATTTGGACTCTAAGCTAACTTTAACCTCAATTCAGTATTTTCATTTTCCTTCTTCAAAAACACAGACTTCAATTTTTTAGGAGTCTGCTTTACACAAAATTACCTATTTAATTTAACATACAAGAGAATCACAGATTAAAAACAAGTTAATTGATCGGCACACATTTCTCTAGGTTTTAAAAATACTTTGATGTTCTTGCTGACATCCGTGTCATGGGGATGATTCTACTAAGGATATTAATGCTGGTAATTCAAAGAAGTTGAGTGTCAGATGAGAACTTGACTTCCACTGAAATTCTTTTTTAGTCACATCTTTCCTTCTGATTAACTTCTTTAAGGACCAAGTTTGTTAAAATGAGTATGTTAATAGCAAGCCCCTCCCCCCCAAAAAATCTACAATCACTAATCCTGTTCCCTGGGTTTTGGATATACTTTTCATTCTGTAAAATAATATGAAATAAGATAGTTGAAATTTATTATATTTTGGTCCTTTGGTTAAAATAGCTTAGCAATTATAAAATAGAATTAAAATCCATAAACTTCAATTTTTTATTCTTTTATTCTCTCTCTTTACCCCCATCTGCCTTAACATCAGAATTTCTTTTTGGTGAATGCATTTTTTATCACAGCTGCAATTTGTGTTTTCAAAGACTAGAGATCCATATGATCCAATGCCCTCATCCAGATAATTGTTTTTCAGTGCTTCACAAAGAAATACTTTGTTTTGGAAGTGTAAGATATTTTATACATTTTTGGCTACTATATGCTTCATGTTATTGCTTATAAATAAACTCAAGGATCAGTTTGATGGCTAACCCATAAACAGGTCAGAGATGTTCAAGGAGAGTGTGGGATGAACAAGGGGGGAGTTTACAGATAAGGGAGGCTCCTGGTGAGCTAATGGAAGTAAATTGATGAAAAAAAATTAAATGGCAATCAACTGAAAATAAATATGGAGAAGAAGCTACACAATCTGGTAATCATTAAAAGCTTTAATAGCATAGTGAATGAAGAGATAAGTTGCAAATGGTTAAAAAAAACTCAAAGTCACTGTAAAATGCAGCCTCCTGGGGCACCCAGGTGGCTCATCCAGTTAAGAATCTGACTATGGCTTAGGTCATGATCTCATGGTTCATGAGTTCCAGCCCCACATTGGGCTCTGTGTGGATAACTCAGAGCCTGGAGCCTGCCTGGGGTTCTGTGTCTCCCTCTCTCTCTCTCTGATCTCCTCACTCATGCCCTGTCTCTCTCTCTCTCAAAAATTAAACATTAAAAAAATTTTAATGTTGCCTTGCTGTCTGCTCACTGCACTCATTCACCTACCAAAACAGGTCAGATAATCTCAAGCCCAATTAATGATTCTCTGGAACTGTTATAATATTCAGTGTTGTAAGTCTAGAAGGATAACTTGGCAAACTGGAAACACAAAATGCTTTCTACTTTATTGACTGTTCAACACATCTATAGGCCTTTGCTCAGTCCTCAGAATAAATTCCCATTCCAAAAATGGGATACAACAGAATCCTTCTCCTCAGCCCCAAGAGGGACTCCAGGGGAGAGATTTTTCCCTCTTAAATATATGACACTTCTGATATTTTATGGAAACTTGTGTGGTTGGAAATATTTGTCAAATAGTTGGATGAGAGCAGCTCTTCATGAAACTTGAGATATGAGAAGAGGGTTATTTTGAAAAAAATCTATGGACAATCTATGTTCAGGATAAGAGCTAAACTTTTGGATGTGTGGTGTCTTAATAAACAGTAGCAGTTTATGTTTTACACAAAGTGCTGATATAACAAAGGCAAAGAAAAAAAGACATGTCAAAAAGGGAAAACTATATTGTTTTACATCAACTGCTGGTTTCTAAAACTCACTTCAAGTAGTTTATTTAACAAGATGTGGGCTGTAGAAAAGTTGGAGGATGTTTACTCTGAACATGCAATTATTTTCTTCCTGTAACATTTGTACCCCTAGGGAGATGCTGTCAGTCTTACTGATTGAAGAAACTTTCCCTCAGCCAAGAAAACTTGAATTTTGATGAGTATTTCTGGAATGCTGCTAAGTTGTTTACAGCACCTGAGATGTAAATAGCTTACCTCTAGGAAACAAGACATTATCCTCTGACAAGAAGTTGATTATGGGGTTCAGTTTCCATTTCATTTATTTTTAATTTTGTGTGTATCTGGTCATGAAAAAGGGAATCATGTCCACTTTTTCCTCTTTATTATGAAACGGTTGATACACATGTGAAAGTAGAGAAAAAAACTAATCAACAGTGTTGAACTCCTATCACTTATTTCCCCTGTACTCTTGCCCAATATGCCATTGAGTGGGTCCACTATATTTTATGGAGCAAATTGACTATCGATGGACTGTTGGGCTGTTTTTCGTCTTTTTCTAGAAGACAATAAATAGTGTTCAAATAAACAGTTTTATACATATGACTTTTTCATGTTTCCTATGAAGTAAATGCCTAGACTTGGGATTTCTTTGTCAAAGGGTAAAGGCAATTGTCATTTTACTGGATGTGGTACATTATTTGCAAAAATGAAGTCAACTATTCTCCTATGTATAGCATTTATACACTCTTGTCTTGAGATTTTTCAAATCTTCCCTTCAACAAATAGAGGCTATCTCCCTACTGGTTGAATCAGGACTGGCTTTTTACCTTGCTTTGGCCGGTATAATGTGGTGAAAGTGAACTACGTGAAATTTTGATTCCAGTCCTCAAAAGGTTTTGCGACACTTCTGCTCACTTTCTTGGGATCATTGCCTCCATCAGGTGAACAAGCTCAGTCAAGTCTATTGAAGTCTAAAAGACCACCTGGGACAGAACCATATCAACTTGCTTTTCTCAGCCAGTGCTCCAGATATGTGAGATGTGTCAGTCATGATCAGCAAAGCTGGCCCTCAGCTGATGACAGACGTGTGAGAGCTAAGCCATGATTAGAGTGCAGCCTAAATCTCCAACCCACAGAACTGGAAGCTGAATAAATGTGTTGTTTGAAGCTACAAAGTTTCAGTGTAGTTTGCTAGCCATCAGTAATCAATTTATACACCACATAACTGCCAAATCCTCCCCCACTGGTATTGCACCATTTTGCAATCTCAACATCAACATATCATAGTATCTATTTATTCTTTCCCATAGAGTGTGTTGTTGAAATGCTGCATTTTCCCATGTAAAAGGAAAAGCTAATGTATCGGTATTGTTTTATTTTACATCTCTCTTATGAATGAGGTGGAGTATCTTTTCAGATGGCTAGGTATCCTCCTATTTGTGACTTCATCGAAAACTTTGCTTTCCTGTCCACCATTAGCATGTTTATTAGAATACTTGAACACATCCAACAAAGACATGGAGATAACTTAAATCCTGATTTAAGGTAAGCTTCCCCAAATTTTGACCTATTTATTAACTTCTTTACATCCTCACTCTCTTAATGAACTGTTTTTGTAACAGCTAATGAACATTATTGGTCTTGTAAAAACCTTTGCTCTGATTTAAGACCTAAATGGCCCATTTACTGAACAATGGGAATGAGACAAATTGCAAAGGTTGATTCTCCACAAATAGTAACTTGAAAATCAGCTTTATAGGATCAAATTATATGTCTCCAGCTCAGGGATGCCTGGGTGGCTCAGTTGGTTGAGCGTCTGACTTCAGCTCAGGTCATGACCTCATGATTGGTGAGTTCAAGCCCCACGATGGGCTCTGTGCTGACAGCTCAGAGCCTGGAGCCTGCTTCGGATTCTGTGTCTCCCTCTCTCCCTCTCTGCCCCTCCCCGGCTCATGGTCTGTCTCTCTCTCTCTCTCTCAAAAATAAATAAACATTAAAAAAATTTATAAAGGGGCGCCTGGGTGGCTCAGTCGGTTGAGCGTCCGACTTCAGCTCAGGTCACGATCTCGCGGTCCGCGAGTTCGAGCCCCGCGTCGGGCTCTGGGCTGATGGCTCAGAGCCTGGAGCCTGCTTCTGATTCTGTGTCTCCCTCTCTCTCTGCCCCTCCCCCATTCATGCTGTGTCTCTCTCTGTCTCAAAAATAAATAAAAAAAAAAAAGTTAAAAAAATTAAAAAAAAAAAAATTTATAAATCTCCAGATCAAATTTAACATACAATTCATATCACACATGTGGTGTACACTTAATGGTTACATTCATCTCAGTGTAATATTAGAAGTACATCTTACTCAGAGTAACCCACATTAAAAACCACATTCTTCACCATGTTTTACACCTGAAAGTAAGGTAACATTGGGTTAACTGCAATTTTTTTAAGTTTGTTTATTTATTTATTTATTGAGAGAGAGAGAGAGAGAGTGAATGAGCAGGGGAGGGGCAGAGAGAGGGGTAGAGAGAATCCCAAGCAGGCTCTACACCATCAGCACAAAGCCTGATGCAGGGCGCAAACCCACGAACTGTGAGATTATGACCTGAGCCCCAACCAAGAGTCAGACGCATAACCAACTGAGCCACCCAGGCACACTTCAACTTCAATTTTTAAAAAAGGGGGAAGAAAAGAAAAATACTAACACTTTACAGAATACTAAATAGGAGCTCAAAATTCAGGTCAGTTTCTGAATGTATTAAATATTTTCCTGATGTAACTAATTGTTTATCATAAATTCTAAAAATAATTTTAAAAACCCACATTGTTCCCCCTTCTAAGTTAACTTACAAGTTATCTAAGAAAGACGCAAACACGAAAATAATATATGCAAGGAAGCAGAACTTAGAACGCTCATGTCCTCTTTCACTAAGAGCCAAGAGCCACAGAGAGATCAGACCATGAACAAGTCTATGAATTCAGAATCTGAATCATCTGATCCAAGAAAGTCTACCAGCTGTATATTTCCACCTTCCTGTGCTCTCCTACATCTTTCTCTTATCTCTACCCCAGCATGTGGGAACCATCTGTTTATCCATCTGTCTCCTTAAGGACAGCTGCACAGGTGCTGCTTTGCTTACCTAAACATCTCTAGCCATTAGTCTGGTATGTGAAACATGAAAGGTATCCAAAAATATTTGTCACGGTGGAATAAACTGAAAATTTATTAGAATATTGTTAGAATATTGTTAGAATAGAAAATTGTTAGAATAATTAAAATTGTCCACTCTCATAGTATGTGTTAGTATAGAAATATAGTCACATAACTTTCAGATCTTGCTATAAAAGACAAGACTCCCAATTCAAACATACTTAGGGTTTTCCTTATATGTGTGTCGTATCCACAGTAATGCTAAGGAAGGTGGGATGGCCTAATGCATTGTAAGGAAGACCCTAATTAATTCTTTCAAAGCTGCTATTTCACAATGAAAATGCCCTGATATTGACATCATATAAGACAGGGAGAAGGAGCATGCATGGAGGAAAATGGATTCTTCCAACCCGATTAATATTTTACTTAACTATATTGGATTTATGAACACAAGAGTATGGAGCATTTTCTAAACTGCTTTCACAGGACCCAACCTTTCTTGGCCTATCCATATGTGGGGAGAGGACATGATATGTTTCTCAGTCTCCGAATTTCTACATACCTCTTCTTGGTCTTTATCATTACTTGCTCTTAAGTGCTTTGCAAATTTTACAAAATGATATTCAAGGATACTAATCACTTAGTCCCAGTAACAATGGTACATTGAAGTCGCAAACACTTTAACCCAAGGTGATGCCTCTTTTGCCCAGTGGAGGAAAGTGAGGTCAGAAGTATTTGGTTTTAATTCCTTGCTCCTTACTCACACCCACATGATTCTGGGCTCCCTACCTACTTTCTCAAACTATTAGTTTCATCATCTAGAAAGTAAATGTAAGATGCCGTATACAAATCTGCCCCCCTTGGTGAAATGTACGATGCTGTATATGAATCTGCCCCCTTGTTGAAAACTGGCTGTTCAATATCTGGGGGTGACTTTCTCATCTCCCTGAAAATGACTGCTCTATTAATCTGGGGATTCACAATGAAACACATTTAAAGGCACTGGAACATTCAGCTCAGCAGACTATAGAAGACTGACATTGGTGTGAACTTGGCAGTTTGCTTAACCTCTGTTGAGCCTCTGTTGTCTCATCAGTAAAATGGAGATATTGAGAGAAACACAGTGTCTGGCACAGAGTAAGGGCCCAATAAATGTGAGGTTAATTTCTTTTCTTTATTTAGAGTTAGTGTACTTGAAACTTATAGAATACTATATTAGTTTGATAGGATACTTGAAAAGTAAAAATCAGCCTACCATAGTTGGTTTTCCCTGAAAACCTGAACTGGCAATACTGACATAAAATAAGACAAGAATATCTTAGAACAGAAATTCTTGGTTCTCTGAACCCTGGTAATGCCTCCTGACATATTGATAGGATTTCACCTAATGCATTTCTATTTTAAATTCACAGGTAAATTATTTCACAGTCCAGGAAATGCTCTCATAGTACAATAACTTCAGGATTTAATATCTACTTTTAAAATGTCATTTATACTAGCCCCATTCTTTTTCTTTTCTTTCTTTTAAACCAGAAGCATGATGAGCTAATCAGGGGAAGAAAGGGAAGGAAATAAACCCAAAGGATTCTGCAGGGAAAGGACAGTGAGTGGTTGAACTGAGAGCTGGTCTGATCTGAGTAAGCGAATTCTGGGTTACTTTGTCTTTTAGCCACAGCCACTATTGCCACTCAGTATGACGTAACACGGAACAGGTACTAGAGTGAATTGGAAATCTTTCTTTTAGGAATCAGGGAATAAACCCTGAAGAAATGACTGCATTCAGCAGAGAGAAGTGACCTTTTGCAGGACAAAAGGTGTGACTGAACACAGAGGAGCTGGTCTATTCTAGAATGAATAAGTAAATAAATAAAATTTTCAAAAAAAAGTGTAGATCCTTAGGATGCAGTAGTCATCCTACGCAGTAAATACATGTGTCAAAGTAAAAATAAATAAATAAATAATAAAAAATAAAAAATTACTTCTTTTCATCAGGGACTGTCAAATTCTGTTCCAATGACCCCTCTTAGGAACCTCCAAGGTCAAGAGCAAGAAGTAGCAGGTTGGAAATGGTGGAAAGGTGCACCTTCCATGCAAGAAGCATGATTCTGGTCTAATGTGTGTGCTCTCTCCATCACAGGAACCAAAACTAAAAAGAATATCATTTGTGAGAAAATGGTTTAGCCATCATAAAATCAGATAATAATGACAATAAGTACAATAATTTTAGAGATTAACCTGCACAGTTTATTACATGTCATTTATTTAATTTTTTCAAGTACCAGTTACATTTTCCTGCTTCTTTCTCTCACAAATGGTGTGTCAGATTGTCTTTGCATGTCCTAAGACTCAAACCAAAACTAGGTGAGCTGAGCCTTTCCTTTATAATGTAACTGAAATTGAAATCTATAGGTGTTTTGTTTTAGGAGTGATTAGTCCTCAGTTATCAAAATGTACTAAAGTTTAATTCATTTTATCAACAAAATTTGATAGGAAAACCCTACATTGTTGTAGGACCATTTGTTGTCAGTGCACCTGTTTGTATTCTTCCTTCCTTTCTAAATTTCCTGATGGGAGTTACTAGCAGTGTAAGAAATGTTATTATTGACAACTGTACAGCCATTTCCTCCATTTTGCTTCTCGTAGAAATCAAAATTCTGTTCTAGTATTTAATCCTCTCCCGTGTGGTCTTTAAGTCAGGGCTCTCCAGAAAAACAGAACTAATGATTGAGAGACAGAGACAGAGACAGAGACAGAGACAGAGAGAGAGAGAGAGAGAGAGAGAGAGATTTATTTTAAGGAACTGGCTCATACTACTATGAGGGTTGACATGTCAAAACTGTATGGCAGGCAGGCAGGCTGGAAATTCAAATTAGAGCTAATGTAGTCCTTGTGCATGAAATCTGAAGAGCAGACCAGCAGACTGGAAACCCAGGAAAGATTTCTAAGTTGCAAAGTTGAGGCAGAATTTCTTCTTTGAGAAACCTCAGTCCTTGGTCTTAAAGCCTTTAACTGATTGGATGAGGCCCATCCATATTATATAGGGTAATCTACTTTATTCAAAGTTGACTGATAAAATGTTTAACCACACATAAAAGCTATCTTCACAAGACTGATGTGAAGACCAAACAACTGGGCACCACAGCCTAGCCAGGTTGACACATAAAAGTAACTATCGCCCTGTCCGTATGGCTCAAGGAAACTGATCTCATCACCAGCTCAAGGTCAGATGCTGATTGTTACAACTCAATCATAGTGGTCCTGTCCTCTTTTCCAGTGGTTACCTTAGAAGCCAGGTGTGAGCCAAACGAATATAGAATTCTCCTGTCAGCCCTTATTTGTTCAAGAATAGGTATATGATGAACATGTGGCCCAACTAGGCTGAGGTGACTGTCTTTCATTCCGTGGTTGGTTCTTATGCTTGGTATGAACGAAGGGAGCATTTTACCTCAGTTGCTACTGATAGACATCTTGAAACCTCATGAGAAATAAGCCTGTTAATAAAGTTAATTGCTAGATAATTGTGAATAGATGGAGTTAATATTTGAACCATTCCCAGAACCCACGTTCTCTTTTTTTCTATTACACAAAATCATAACTATCTTCATTTTTAAGCTAATTTGAGCTGCAGTTTCTCTCACATGTAGTCAAAAACAACCTATCCAGGGTTGCTAAGCAACAGATACAGGGAAGGACTATCTCTTTCAGTTCCAGAGATGCCCTCTTGGGTTTAAGCCAATAACTGTATCCAGACCCCAGCTATAGCGAGTAGGTCAAGATTGAGCATATCACCAGGGGGGGCCAATCACCATTAAAGGGGTTTGAATCTGAACCTTAAACTTTGGGGGACATTGACTTTATTTTTATTTCTCAATGAATATAAATAAGAATCCTCATTGCCCTAGGTCTACTGGCAGCTCTCTTGGAATTGTGATGGGACAACTTGCCAACAGAATGAGCCTACAGACCTCCTACCATACGAACACGACAGGGAACTTCAGGAGCTGCATTTTGAAACTCATTACTGGACTTGTGACAAGATCTTATGTACCAAGCACTGCTCCCCACTGGTGATTGAGCTCCTAGGAGACACAGAATATTTTTTGCTCATTGACTTTAGCTCAGGGACTCCCAGAAAGTTTTACTGAGACTTCCTTACATTGCACAGATGTCTAGGACACTTCTACCAATTTTCTCTCTGTGTTTCTATCTCTGTCTCTCTGTCTCTCTGTCTCTCTCTCTTTGGCCTTCGCAGCATTGAAGTCTGATGGCTCTCTAGATACTCCCAGCTTTCCTCCCATTTCCATTCACATAGTCACTTCCCCTAATAATATCCTTGCACATTTAATCACATCTCAGAGTCATTTTCTAATAAAATCTTGACTGTCTGAACACAGCAAGACATTGAGATAAAGAAAGAAACTGGAACTAGTTGCATTGATTAAATCATGGATTTAATCAGGATTTGGCTGATTAAACTTGGCTAAAGGTATATCTAGTCTTGGACTGTTGAATTACATAAAATTCACTTTTTTTCTTTCAATTTAGATTGAGTATTCTGTAACTTGCAAATAAAAACTTCCTAAATGATACAGTCAGGTCTCCAGACAACACTTACTCAAGTATATATGTGAGTTTCCATTGTGGGTATGATCAACATCCTGATTGCAACTAGGTTTTGAATTAAGTCTTTACAAGTCTTGAAAGATCAGAAACAATCCCATTTTTAAAAGAAATCTTTACACAGGAAAATACAAGTGGCTTTACTTAAAATAATGCAAGAAAATGGACAAAATTCCCTCTTTCTTTTAAAAATTTAAGGGGCGCCTGGGTGGTGCAGTCGGTTAAGCGTCCGACTTCAGCCAGGTCACCATCTCGCGGTCCGTGAGTTCGAGCCCCGCGTCAGGCTCTGGGCTGATGGCTCGGACCCTGGAGCCTGTTTCCAATTCTGTGTCTCCTTCTCTCTCTGCCCCTCCCCCGTTCATGCTCTGTCTCTCTCTGTCCCAAAAATAAATAAAAACGTTGAAAAAAAAATTTAAAAAAAAATTTAAGTCAGAGTTAAGAATAGTCTGGAGTCCCTTCTTTGCACAACTCACAGTTGTAGAAGAGGGGGCTGGTCAGAGACAGGAATGGAACTCCCTCCACTGAATTTTCCAAAGGCCATCAGCAAACTTCAGAAGGTAAGAATTCAGATGTGTTTTTCATGTATTATGTAGTCAGGCATCAAGAGTTCATGCTCTACCTAAGAAAAATGTCAGAAGTTCACATCACTGAATTTTTAATATATATAGTATATGTCTCGGTGTTTAAACAAGTTAATTAAAAACATGTGTACTGGCTTTTCAAAGTAGCTCTGCTGGGTAGTTAAACAATGCTTATATGGTGCCTGGGGGCTCAGTCAGTTAAACATCCTCTTGATTTCAGCTCAGGTCATGATCTCCTGTTTCCTGAAATCGAGCCCCAAGTCTGGCTCTGTGCTCTCTGCCCTTCCCCTGCCCTCTCTCTCTCTCACTCTCTCAAAAAAATAAAAATAAACAATAAATAAATGAATGAATGAATGAATGAATAAAAAAGTAAATAAATAAAGTTTCCAATAATACTGCCATTTTTCAGAAGGACTTTGGGGATTACTTTCTTTTGGAAATGCCATTATAGCTTTTGATGCATTCTTTTGACTACTGTCCATGAGAACAAATTTCTTGACTTGGAATCATTGTATGGAAATAACCCAAATATACTTGGCACCAACCAAGACTTTTGAATAAGTTGAATAAGTTGCGTGGGGAACACCATTTTTAGTTAAAAAAATGAAATGAGACTATGGAGAAGCTATGTGTGAATGTATTTTCCCCCCTGTGATTTGAGTAGATACATGAAAATAAACTGCCTCCCATTCTTGGAAAACGTGTTAAAAACTGAAACAATAAATTGATAATTAACTTTTCCCCACTGTCTATCATAATGACAGCCTGACATGAGAGAAGATTTCCTTGGGTTTTGAAAGCTTTTGGATCTTTAATAATTTCCTGTGAAAATGTATCTGTATATAGGTGGGTTGTAAAAAGGGTGTATCTATTGAATTTTAATACTTTTTTAAAAATAACATGATGAAGGGGCGCCTGGGTTGAGTGGTTGAGTGTCCGACTTCGGCTCAGGTCATGATCTCTAAGTCTGTGAGTTCGAGCCCCGCTTCAGGCTCTGTGCTGACAGCTCAGAGCCTGGAGCCTGCTTTGGATTCTGTGTCTCCCCTCTCTTTGCCTCTCCCCTGCTCGCACTCTTCCTCTCTCTCTCAAAAATAAATAAAACATTATAAACAATAAGAAAAGAACATGATGAAGAAGTAGATGGTAAAAGGGATGGTATGAAAGAAGGAATTGTTGAAAGAGGAGGGGATAGTCAATGTGGAAAAAAAGTTACACTAAATTTAAAGTTTCACATAAGATGCTTCTATGGTATAGGAAAAGAATAAATTTTTAGTGCTCTGGCTGGGCAATGGGAAGGGATTTCTTGCAAGTAATTGTAAATAGATAATTGATTGAAATTCATTTTCATTAACTCAGAAGTTCTCTCTCCTTTTTGCCTTTTTGCATGCAGAAAATGAGGCTTCCCATTACAAACCTTCTTTATATTGGTGATGACAAATGCATCTTTTAAGTATTATATAACCTATGTAGTTCAGACTTCATTCTCAGAGAAGACTGCACATTTTCTAGGGCCTAGGGGAGACAAAGAATGATTTTTCTTTCTGATAGGAAGCTGTAAGCATTTTTCTCAGATTTTTCAGTATATATTCCTGAAAAGTTATGTCAAGCCTCTTTTTGAAAGTAAAAGAGATTCCTAAAAGATTGGAATATTGTGAGATTTTCAAAAGAACAAACTTCTTGCTTTAAAATGGACTTGAGTCCATTTGACATAAAACAAAGATAGTAGAGTTGATTTAAAGCAGTTGAGGGGCGCCTGGGCTGCTCTGTCGGTTGAGCGTCCGACTTCAGCTCAGGTCATGATCTCACGGTTTGTGAATTCGAGCCCCGCGACAGGCTCTGTGCTGACAGCTCAGGGTCTGGAGCCTGCTTTGGTTTCTGTGTCACCCTCTCTCTGCACCTCCCCCACTTGTGCTCTGTCTCTCAAAAATAAATAAATGTAAAAAATTAAAATTAAAAATTAAAGCATTTGAGCAATGAGCTTGGTTTCATTGTACAACTTTCATTTTCTGACAAGTAAAAGCAGATTCAGTCATTTCTAGAGATAGACTTTTTTCTTAAAGTAAAACTCCAGCAGGAATTCAGCATGTGGCCTGTGTTGACAAACTGAAGGACAAACTGAAGGACTTCATTATAACTAGCCAAGAGCATATAGAACTTAGAAACTAGCTGGACGCTTACTTAGTCAAATAAAATTCTGTGCAGTGACTCAAAGTTCCTAAACGGTACCTTGATCAAAATCAAAGAATGCTTTGAGAGTTTTTATCACATTTCTAAGGTCAAAGAGTTGGAAGTTTTCACACTTTGTAATCCAACACAAACTTATTCTTCATAATCTCTTTCATTTCCTACTCCAAATTGATTCTTAAATTTGATCTTTTAACTTCTTGATAATGCCAAGAAGATCTACTCCCTGAATAAATAGGGAACAGAATATATATGTGGCTTATACAAGATCTTCCTCGATTTGTAACAGAAGTGAGAACAGAGTACACATTTTCTGATTTCTATCTTAAGCCTTGGTAACAGCAGCTCTCCTTTGGGAAAATCAAGCCCTGTATCAGAAATGGAGTTACTTCTTCAGAAACATTCCTCCCTGTGAAATTAGCAGCTCTCAGCTGGCAAATTCCCTGGGTGGCCCTTTCAGATGTGTGAGATAATAGAAAATACATATTGTTTTCTGCCCACCAGTTCCTGGCACAGACCTCCTAAAACCCTTGGAAATTCCTAAGGGAGGAGAGCAATTTAAATGGATTTTGTAATGTTAATTAGGTGACTTTTGGACTGGCCCTGAGAATGGGGGCTGGCTGCCAGGGAACAAATCTTGCGATTAGAGAACTGGAAATTTAAGTTCCACCCCTCCAACCTCCAGGGCAAGAGAGGCTGGAGGTTGAATCAATTGCCAATGGCTACTGATTTAATAAATCATGACTGTATAAAGAAGCCACTATAAAAAAAACAAAAGGACAGGGTTTGGAAACCTTCTGTGTTGGTGAACACAGAGGGTCCTGGAAAAGTGGTGCATCCAAAGAGGCCAGGGAAGCCCCGCACCCTTTCCCACATTCCTTGCCATACTCATCTCCATTCCATCTGGATGGGCAACTGTATCCTTTATCATATCCTCTTATAAAAACCTGGTAAAAGTAAATTAAATTTTCTCTGAGTTCTGTGGGCCTCTCTAGTAAATTAATCAAACCTGAGGAGGAATCTTTGGAACCTCTGATCTACAGCTGGTTGATCAGAAGCCGGCGTGACAAGCTGGGCTTGCTATTGGCATCTGAAGTTGGGGGGCCAGGGGGAAGTCATGTGGGATGAGCCCTTAATCTGTGAAATCTGATGCCGTCTCCAGGTAGATAGTGTCAGAATTGAACTGATGTCTGCTGGTGTCTGAGAATTGCTGGTTTGTGTGGGGGAAAAAATCTCCACACATTTGGTAATCAGAAGTGTCAGAAGTGAAGTATTTATGTAAAAGTAAAGGAAACTCACAGGGAAGAAACATACAGGGCATAGACTGAACTGAGGATTTTTTTTCTCCTACAATAGGAGGGAAAGACTGGGGTTTTCCCTTTTTAAGATGAGACATTCAGAGGACACAGGTTGGGTGCAACATTCCTCTAGGTGGAAGTAAGGTTTACCCACAGACTTTTCTTCACCCCCACTGTGGTACGCAGAATTCTAAAATGACCCCAAAATGACCCTTGCCCTTGAATAACTTTCTCTCCTCGAGTGTAGGTGGAACATGTGGTTATGGTGTGGTCCCCAATCATGTGAGCCCCGTAAAAGCAAAGAGAGTATTTGCGTCTGGTTGCAGAAGACAGAAAGATTTGAAGCACAAGAAGAAGGTGGCACCCCTTTGCTGGCTTTGAAGATGGAGCAGGCTACATTAAAAGAACCTAAGAATGGTCTCCAGGAGCTGAGAGCAGGCTTCTGGGCCAACAGTTCATACAAAAACAGGAACCTCGGTTCTAAAGCCACAAGACACTAAATGCCGTCAACAACCTGAGTGAGCTCCTAAGACCCTACATGGAGAACCCAGCTGAGCCCCCCTGAATAGTGTCCTGAAGAACTTGAGATATTTTAACATTTTGTGCAATATTAACAAAACCGTGTTGCCTTGAACTACTAGTTTGTGGTAATTTGTCATGTAACAGTAGAAAATTAATGCACCCACTCTATCAGAGACACTAAATTTTAGAACAACAACAACAAAAATATTCCATGATGGAACACAAATAATTAATAGAGAACTTGAAATTCAGAGTGGAAAACTAGCTAATTAGAGGGAGTTCACACCCTACAGATCTAAGGGATTTTCACCTTACCACATATTGCATTTTAATATTTGACAATAATGTTAATATGTATATGGAATGCCTATCTCTAAGGAAATGCATGAAGCATATTGCTAACTTTCTTTAGCATCCTCTATACAAGTATTCCATAATGTATTTTGTAGTCTATGAATCCTTTTCTTTAGTTCTGATACCTATCTATCTACAGGAAACTTCATTGATATAAGGAAATAACCAGATACCCTTATTAAATCATCGTAATTCAAATTAACCTGTAAGAGGCAAGCTCTCAAATCTTGTCATTATGAGCCAACATTATCTCTGTTGGAAAGCCATTAAAAAAAAAGTGGCTTTCAGGGCCCTATGAATAGAACTTCTTATTTTTGAAGCCTGTCATTTTCACTGGTTCCTGGGGGGAAAAAATTATTCATGAGGATAAAGCTCCCTCTTCATTCATTTATTCATCCAGGTAATTCATTCAATTGTTCAGTCAGCCCACAAATACAGTATTAACTTAAGCCCCCCTTTCATTGCCTGCCAGATTCCTTCTAATAATTCTCAGAGCTACAGGAAGCAAACTACATTTTCACTTCTATGATCTTATAGCAGCTCTCATTGGCTAACTGGCATTCCAAATTCCTGTTTATGGCCTATTTCACCTGTTGGGAGGTCATTGAGCATCTTGTTGATGGTGCATTTCATGAACTTAGCCCAGCAGCAGGTACATAGTATTTGCTCAATAAATATTTGCTGAAAAAAGATAAACATCAATTGCTGTGTTAGGCACTGGGAATTAGGGTGTAAAAGAGCATTCCATTGTCTTTAAATAGTTCAGTCTCCAAGCACACATACTGACTAGAAGAATATTATGATGAGGTATAATAGTGCCTATGCCAGAACTATAAAAAAAGGTGCTTTGGAGGCATCTAAGCAGCTGGGAAATGATCAGAAATAGTGAGCAGAGGTTGGGCAGGTGAAGGAAAGGGATCTAGGCATTCCAGGTAGAGAAGATAACGTAAACAAATATGGGCAAGCAGGACACAACTGAGGTAATCCTAGAAATCCGTATAGGTGGTTCCCTGTGTCAAGAGGGTAGAGTAAAGGGGTCACAGTGAGACATAGAGCTAGAGAGGCATGTAGAAGGCAAATGAAAAAGGTTTTAGTAAGCAATGGTGAGCAGCTTGGACTTTGTTCTTAGAAAAACAGAAGCAATGAGGAATTTTGAAGTGGATTCTCACATGAATGCAATCCGGTGCTCATAGTGATCACCAAATGTGTGGAGGTTTTTTCCCCACACAAACAAGCAATTCTCAGACACCAGCACACATCAGCTCACTTCTGACATGATCAGTCTGGAGATAGCATCAGATTTCAATTCTCCACATCTTTGCCATGACCTCGACATTAACAGAGTGTGTGCATTACAACCTTGTGCTTTTCTCCGAGAAATTGTGGAATCATGGTATTGACCCTTAACAAGACCTGAAGAGAATATACAAACAAATCATTAGCGTAGTCCTGTGCTAGAGTTCAGAACATACCAAACAGAAGCCTGTGTGAACTTGTCAGTATTTTTTTTATAGGAAATACATGCATTGGTGGTTTACTCTTGGCTTTGTTATGTTCTGTGAATTTCTCGCATTGAGTTTGATCACACAGGTTGCCTTCAGCTATATGGCCAGTGGGGTATAAAAGACCTTTCTTCCTCAGATGAGACTATGACTTCTTTGAATTTTTTTTTTCAACGTTTATTTATTTTTGGGACAGAGAGAGACAGAGCATGAACGGGCGAGGGGCAGAGAGAGAGGGAGACACAGAATCGGAAACAGGCTCCAGGCTCCGAGCCATCAGCCCAGAGCCTGACGCGGGGCTCGAACTCACGGTCCGCGAGATCTTGACCTGGCTGACGTCGGACGCTTAACCGACTGCGCCACCCAGGCGCCCCAAGACTATGACTTCTTTGAAATCAAGGTATCTCATGCATCTCCTAGTGGTTTATGATGCAAAAACCAAGTTTATCCCGAGCAACTTGGCCCTCTTTAATGTGTTTGTGCTTTCTTTCTCCTGCTTCACTGTACCCTTTTGTTACTAAAATGTTGCAGGAATATATTCTGCAGAGTCTCAGAAGTCTTTTCCATAAATTTGGATATTTGTTACTAACACCATTGGCATAACTGCTGCAAAAACTATGCTCCACCAGCTCTTGGCTTTGAGCTTAGACATGTAAGTTGCATTGGCCAGTGATATGGAGACAAAAGTACCAAGGTAGCATTCTGAGCCAGGATTTAAGAACCCTTGCATGTCTCTGTTTGCCCCCTTGTACTTCTGCCACTGACATAAGAATTCCTCTCCAGCTAGGTAGCTTCTGCATCTTCCACAGAGAGCCAAGATTGCACATACATGGCATAGAGTTGCCCAAGCCAAGCCCAGCTGGACAGATAACTTAAAACAGAACCACACTGCTTAGTCACACACAGCTTAGGTCAGCCAACCCGAGACAAACTGCAGATACATGAGAATGGGTGATTGTTGTTTTAAGCCCCTGAATTTTGGGGTGAATTATTAAGCAACATTTATAAAGACAAAACTAACTGGTACAGATCTAAGTGTGGAAATTAAATACTACAAACTTGTCGGAAGAGCTGGAAAACCACTAAATCCATATTCAGAAAGCTTCAGGACACCACTTCTAGACACTCCCCAAAACCAGTATTAGTAGGGAAATGAGGAGGTTTGTTGCTACATAAATTCTGCCTGCCAAAGCCCACTGGTGTTGGAGGAAAACTGACTGCTACCTCCCTTCTATCTTCCAAATTTTGTGTAATGCATCCAGTTGGCACAACCCTTCTGACAAAGGAGTTGGGAAAATGCAGTTCTTGGACTTTTCGCCCCCACACAACAAGCACTAGAAGGTGCTGGGAATAAATGTGGAATGCCTGTGTACAATCTCCAGCGGAAGTATTATACTTATCCACAGTGTTCTCTTAAGAATTCAGTAAACAGTATATATAAACTGTTTGTAATTTACAATCGTGTATATATGCCCGTAGGTAAAACAAAATGGCACCATTTAAATTTTTTTTTTCAACGTTTTTCTTTATTTTTGGGACAGAGAGAGACAGAGCATGAATGGGGGAGGGGCAGAGAGAGAGGGAGACACAGAATCGGAAACAGGCTCCAGGCTCTGAGCCATCAGCCCAGAGCCCGACGCGGGGCTCAAACTCACGGACCGCGAGATCGTGACCTGGCTGAAGTCGGACGCTTAACCGACTGCGCCACCCAGGCGCCCTAAAATGGCACCATTTAAAATGGAACCCATCTTCAAACTGATTTCCTCATTTCAGTAAATACTGCTTTTAGTTTGGAAAGATCTGCTTGGGGTTATTTTGTGTGAAAGTGAAAGCCCAGAACAAATATGGACATAAGAGAATAAATTTTAAAAAGAAATTGAATTTCTTGATTTGGATAAAACAGACTTGTAAAGTGACTGATGAGGCGCTCAAGATAGAAGTTTTGGTTGCCTTGGGATTTGAAGAGGAAAACGTGTGAGAAAAATTGACAGAGTGAGAAAAGAGAGAAAGAAAGAAACTCAGTAAAGGAGTCCAGTAACCAGGGTAGCAGCCAGGGCAAAAAAAGGAAACCAATTTTCTGAAAAGGAACTGAATGGTGAAATTCAAGATATTTGATCTTGTTTTCATTTGTTTCTGTGCTTTGCTTAAGTCTTCCTATTATCTACTAATCTCCAGCAAAAGACTGTTACACGAGAGCCTCGTGTTAGTGGTACTATAAGAAATGAAGGTGAAGAGGACACTTGAAGAACAAAATAAAGTGGGACAGCAGCCTAGGAAGGTATCTTCACAGATAGGAATCAACTGAGTAAGGAAGAGAAATTCAAGGCAAGAAGTGATAGAAAATCACCAGGTAGAATCTTGAAAAATATAAACAAAGGATTCTGCTTTCCATTTTTACATGACACAGAGTGTGAACTCTTTCATTAGGACATCAAAGCAAAGGGAGGTCCCAGAATACTATAATACTCGGGGAATATTGGACTATGTATGCAAGGTCTCTACATATGAGCAATACAGGAGAATAAACTCCAACAGGTCAGAAGCGGCTGAGAATGCATAGACCATTTCTTATCCTTCACTTCCTATTATTTAATTATATAGAAGAGAAAGGAGCACATAATTAATATTCAAGCAATACTTATCAATGATTTAGACGTGAAAAGTACCAGAGATATCAGAAGGTATTTTAAATTTGTACCATGGGGTATTCTAGACTAATCTAGGAGTCACATTACAGATTCTCCCCTTTTAGATTCTTGCCTTAATCTTATCTCATTTGATATACATGTTTTAAAATGTAAAGTGCTAAATGCCTTAGATAAGGTTTAAACTGGGAAAGTAGATCTTATAGGATTTCAGATCTTCAGCAACTAAAAAATACATCTTTTTATATGGAAAAAGGAGAAGAAAGAAGGACATTTTAGCTTTCATTAAAAAGCGAAGAAACATAGCTAGAGGGGTGTGCTATTAAAATCCCAGATCTTTGAATAATACACTACAAAGGTCAGAGCTCGTTCAACCAAAAGTGAAAAGAATAATTCTTCACCCCAGTTTTTAATTTTAAAAAGTCTCACTTCCTATTTCCTGAAAGAATGATTTCTTGGAAGTAGATAAAGCAGTTGGGTACTAGCCAGTTTTATTCTGGCTTCCATTCATTGATATTAAAATTATATTTGGGTGTTGAGTGCACTTTGGGTCCAAGAAATACTGATCAGAAATAAAAGGACCAAAAGCCAGAGTGCTCTCAAAACAGACAATAGGAACCAAAGGTAGAAGGGATCTTTTTGGAGAGATCCTTGCCCCATTTACAGTCATTTCAGTCAGTCCTTATACTTCTTAATACCCCAATTCCAAATAAGTTTCTTAACGCCATCTCTTTTCTGTAGAGGAGATGAAACTCCTTAATTAAACGAAGAAAAGGGAACGAAAACACTCTGTTTAAGTCTTCTTCTAAGACTTAACCACACAGTGATTTCTCATCTAAGACTTCCTCATTGTCTTCTACTTACATTCCTGTTGTTGTCACCCCTTAAAGGCACGAAGTTCTATTTTAGATCTTCTACCTCTCTGCCAGTGTTTCTCTATACAGCAGGGACTTAGAAAAACTCTGTTGTTCAAAGTGATCATCTTTGTTCTTTTGTGTCATGACTTCTATCTTTTCCTGGTCTCATCCTACTGGCCAATAAAATCTCAAAAATTTCGAAGTCCAACAGCTTGATGTCCTTCATTTCTTTCAATAGATCTTCGTATATCTGTACTAAAAAAGTTACAATTCTACTTCAGGTCCATAGTTTGTTTTCTATTAAAATATGCTTTAAAAGAAGTATGTGATATAGTTCTTTCTATAGTTGACTTCACATGTTATGAATGATCATGGGGAGAAGGCATAAAAAGTCAGGTCATCAACAGGCAGCTAGACATTCAGGTTCTAGGGGAAAATATGGAATGTATTCTCATACTTTTTCAAAGATTTTGCACTGTGCACTTACCAAGCTCATTTGGCAGTTAGTAATACCAAGTTCTTTAGGATAAGTATCAGTGACCTCTGGTGATTAGAAGAAAGAAAAATTTAGGCACCTCCTTCTCCAATAATCTCTCTGTTACATTATAGTAAAAGCAAATGACAAACTTATGAACATTTATTAGCAAGATACAAAAAAAAAGCCACGCAGCCTGTTTTTTATGCTCAGCCACTAAGAAATTCCCATCCAGATTCACTCCAACAAGCCCACGACAGGATGCAGGAGATCCTCATTCTAAGATAGACAGACAGACAGACAGATAAAGACAGATATATCTTATAATTTTATGTATAAAAAATATCCTCATAGGTCATCCAACATTTTGGGGACAAGCAACAGGCAACATGCAGGATACATACTACTAAATAAATCTCTAAGGTCTGCAACACTACACTGTATAAGTGCTAGGCAGCCAGGCTTAATGATCTTGTACTTGGATCATGGAAGGTAATAGTGCCTATACCACTGTTTTAGCCAGTCTTATATCTTGAACTTCACTCATTTCACCAATTAAATTTTTAACATTCTTCAAACTAATTAGTGAATCTTTTAGAGTAGATTGTTGAAATATTTAAAGAATATATGAAAACAAAATTGGAGTAAGATATTCTAGCTAAGATCTTCCAAATGCTACTATCCTACTGTAGTGTGTATACTACAATATATACAAGGTTATATATTAAAGGTAAAATACCTAGCCACTAGCATCATATAATTCAAATGGAGTATTTTAAAGTAAATTATCACATAAGCAATATAATAGTCTTAAACCCCAATCTGATTTTGACCACCTTAGTTTAGTATTCTTTGTGTTCAAATACCATGTTAATATGGATAAGAAACAATTACTGACTCAAAATTTATTTGGCAGTGGAATAACAATGGAGGATAAGGAAGTTAAGAACACAATAAATGGGCTGGAGAAAGACCCAGACACAACAAAGCTTCCCATGACAGCAATAGTTGTTCAAAAAAAGTTTCTCTTGGCAGTAAATATGGTCAAGAACCTCTCCCTCTGACTCTCTTATCACTTTATTCTTATTTTTATGTTGCTTTATGAGATCTTTGTTTTTATTGTCTTAAAACAGTGGAAATAAGGAATAAATAAATTTAAAAACTTATTTTGGGTGACGTATCCTATAGTCAGAAACTATACACCTGGTTTCCCTAATCAAAGTTTTGAGCTAATTCACCTGCTGTTATTACTATTTAGAATGTCCTTCTTCCTTTATGTTGGCAAAATGTGTGCTCTTCTTCTTTCAGTTTACATCCTCCATGAACCTGACCCAAATTAACACTTCTCAAATATCTGTTGAACCCCAGCTCCATATCCCTATATTCTATCTTCATGAGCTGTGTTCAGTAAGTAAGGCACTCCTCAAGGAAGATACAAATATTACTTTGTTTTTTAATTTTATTATAGCACACTTGCAAGTATGTACTTTGCAAGTATATACACACTTACAAAACAAATAGTACTGAGTGGCATTATCTAAAAGTAAGTTATTTGATTTTCTGGTCTTTTCACCAAAATATCTGAAATCATATTTATCGAAGGTTTACAGTACACAGGCCGATTGAGTGATATAATAATAGCTCGTGTAGTTTTTCTATTTTACCTGATAAATAAAAGTAATAGTTTGGCCTTAACAGCTTTGGGGAAACTTAAGTTTATAAAGGTTAAATAATTTCCCTAAATCACAAAAACAGTACTGTGGTGGGGCCTTGATTCTAACTCAGGTTTGTTTCACTATATAGGCCATGCTATGAACCAACACTGGACAGTAGGTCCCTAAGAAAACTGAGGGCTTGATCTGTGAAAAAATATATGTTTCTTAAATGAGAAATATCTAAGCACAACAAATACAGTTAAAAGAATACTTAGAAACAACAAGATTAAATGTACTGGAATCAAAGAGGTAAGACACAGTCAAGTTTAATGAAATTGGAAGTCAGAAGCCCATGACCAGCTATTTCTAAACAATTATGTAATCATGAGTAAATTGCTTAATCTTTGAGTTTCAATAATTTTATCTGTTAAATGAGGTAGCTGAACTAGATGGATTATAAAACCAAAAGTCTACAGTTGAGATATGGGAAGTGAAAACTTTTCCTCAATGATTATTATCAATAACCATTTAGACACAGCAAAACTATAAATCAGGCTGTCCTGGGATTTCTGTGTATATTTCTGTGATGTCAAAACTTAATGTTATTTTCCAACTTATATTTATTATTTTTATAGCTTACTTTCTTACATTGCTCTCCTGCATCACTGAGATAACCATTTCTTTCTTCTTGCTTACATTTTTAGCTGAGAGACAAACAAAATAAGCTGAAGTTTAAAACACATAAATATTTGTCTTTTGCTAACATTGACTTTTGGAAATAAGAAAATGTTCCTTGGAATATCTATGACTTGATAAGTTATCAAAAATATGATTTCCCCTCAGAATGCTTTATCATACTGATTTAGAAGTTGACAGCTGGAGATAAATTTAAACACACACACACACAGAGTATTAGGACAAAAACAACAATCTTTTTCTGTGGAATAAAGGATTAACATTCTGAAAAGAGGCATTTTATTCACATTTAAAAGACTAATTGGTATTATTTTAAGTTTTAAACTACAATAACAAATAAAACACTAAAGCTAAAGTCATTTCTAAATGAAATGACTGTAACTATAATTACAATAATTTAGCTTTGTTAAAAAATCACCCTAAGAGTGCCTGGGTGGCTCAGTCGATTAAGCCTCTGACTTCAGCTCAGGTCATGATCTCCCAGTCTGTGGGTTCAAGCCCCACATCAGGCTCTGTGCTGACAGCTCAGAGCCTGGAGCCTGCTTCGGATTCTGTGTCTCTGAATGTGTGTCTCCACTCATACTCTGTCTCTCTCTCTCTCAAAAATAAATAAACAGGGGCGCCTGGGTGGCGCAGTCGGTTAAGCGCCCGACTTCAGCCAGGTCACGATCTCGCGGTCCGTGAGTTTGAGCCCCGCGTCAGGCTCTGGGCTCATGGCTCAGAGCCTGGAGCCTGTTTCCGATTCTGTGTCTCCCTCTCTCTCTGACCCTCGCCCGTTCATGCTCTGTCTCTCTCTGTCCCAAAAATAAATAAACGTTGAAAAAAAAAATAAATAAACATAATTTTTTTTAATCAACCTAAGTTTCAATCAATAATATATCCAAAAAAATGCTATCTTTTAAATGGATTCTTATTTAAACCTTTATCTAACATTCCTGGTTAATAAAATGTTTTCTCAATGAACAAAGATGTGTTGATAATATTTTGTAACTAATGGTGATTTTCTTCTTGAATTTAATCTAGATTTGTATAAGGTTTTTAGTTTATTTTAGATATCATATATCAATGACTTGATATATATTGTCTGAATGACAATACCATTATCTATGAATATTACGATGTACACTCATCAACTGCAACAAATATACCACTGTGGTGGGGGATGTTGATAATAGGAAAGGCTATACATGTGGGGTGGGGTGGGATGGGTAGGGAGTATTTGGAATATGTCTGTACCTTCCTCTCAATTTTAAAACCACTCTTAAAAAAAGTAGTCATTAAAAAGAAGAAGAAAACCCATGTAATCAATCTAATAGATGTCGTAAAAGCATATGATAAATTCTACTGTTAATTATGGTAAAAGTTGTCAGCAAATTAGGAATAGCATGGATTTCCTCAACCAGTTAAAAATATCTACAAAATAAAATCTATAGGTAACATCACACTCGGTACTGAAATTCCAGCTCTTTACCTTAGGTTAGGAGCAAGGCAAGGCTATTCATCTCATTGTTTTAATTTATTATGACCCTGAAGATCCTTGCTAGTGTAATAATGTAAGAAAAAGAAAAAAGTCACAAAGATGGGAGAAGAAAATAAAACAATCACACAGATTTAATGATTACTTATGTAGAAAATCCTAACATATCTGTAAGTTACTATAATTAAATTTAGCAAGATAACAGGATGCAAGGTAAATGTTTTTACAAATTTAGTTGTAATTGTGTATATTTGTAACAAACAGTAAGAAAATGAAATTTCAAATATATTATTAAAATATAATTGATATACAAAAACTATACATATTTGATGAGATTAGACATATGCACACACCCTTGAAAAACATCACCACAATCAAGATAATAGATATATCCATCACTTTCAAAAGTTTCTTTGTGTCTCCTTTTTTGTTTACTTGTCTTCTTTTTTGTGGTAAGAACACTAAACGTGAGACCTACCTACCCTTATCAATTTTTTTTATTTAAATTCAAGTTAGTTAACATATAGTGTAGCCTTGGCTTCAGGAATAGAATCCAATAATTCATCTCTTACATATGACACCCAGTGCTCATCCCAAAATGCCCTCCTTAATGTCCATCAACAATTTAACCCATCCCCCCACTGACATCCTTTCCAGCAGCCCTCAGTTTGTCCTCTGTATTTGAGAGTCTCTTTTTGTGATTTGCTTCCCTCTCTGTTTTTATCTTATTTTTCCTTCCCTTCCCATATATCCATCTGTCAAGTTTCTCAAATTCCACATGTGAGTGAAATCATATGATATCTGTCTTTCTCTAACTGATTTCACTTAGCATAATACATTCTTAGTTCCAACCACGTTGTTGCAATTGGCAAGATTTCGTTGTTTTTCATCACTGAGTAATATTCCATTGTGTAGATATATACCACATCTTCTTTATCCATTCATCAGTTGATGAACATTTGGGCTCTTTCCATAATTTGGCTATTGTTGATAGTGCTGCTATAAACATTGGGGTGCATGTGCCCCTTCGAATCAGCATTTTATCAAATTTTTAAGTGAACAAAATTGTTGAGTACAGTCACAATGCTATTCAACATATATCTCAGTACACAATTACACTTTATACCAATGGAACAGCTTCCCATTTCTCAGTCACCCTAGCTCCTGGCAACCACCACTCTATTCTCTGTTTATATAAGTTTGACTATTTCAGGTGACTTATATAAGAGAAACCATGCAACTTGTTTGTTCTTCTATAACTAAGTATTTCACTCAGCCTAATGTTCTCCAGGTTCATCTATGTTGTTCCAAATGACAAGATTTCTTTCTTTTTGAAGGCTGGACAATATTCTATTGTATGTATATACTACATTTCCTTTATCCATTCATCTGTATATGGACATTTGGATTATTTCATAACTTGGTCGTTGTTAATAGTGTTGCATGAACTTGGGGATGCAGATGTCTCTTCAAGATCCTAATTTCAATTCCTTTGAGTATATACCCAGAAATGGAATTGTTGGATCATATGGTAGTTCTATTTTTAATTTTTTTGAGGAAACTCCATATTGTTTTCCATAGCAACTGTACCATTTTACATCTCCACCAGCAGTGTAAAAGGTTTCCAGTTTCTCTGTGTCCCACCAATATTTCTTACCTTCTATTTTTTTGAGAATAGCCCTCCTAACAAGTATGAGATCATATCTCAGTGTGGTGTTGATTCACATTTTTCTGACAATTAGTCAGTGATGTTGAACACCTTTTCGTGTATCTCTTGGTACGACAGCATCAAAACTTTTTAGGAACATATTTTTAAGAAGATATGTAAGATGAATACCCTAAGAACTACAAAATATTTTAAAAAGTGATTGACTTAAATAAGTGGAAAGATAAATAGAAGAGACAAGCTATAGTGAAAGAAAGCAAATCAGTAGATGCCTCAGGCCCAGTGCTAATGGACAGACAGGATCACCTACAATGGGCCATAAGGAGGGTTTTAGGGAGATAGAAATGTTCTCTACACTGCATGTCATATTAAAGAACAGACCAAGAGGGGCGCCTGGGTGGCGCAGTCGGTTAAGCGTCCGACTTCAGCCAGGTCACGATCTCGCGGTCCGGGAGTTCGAGCCCCGCGTCAGGCTCTGGGCTCATGGCTCAGAGCCTGGAGACTGTTTCAGATTCTGTGTCTCCCTCTCTCTCTGCCTCTCCCCCGTTCATGCTCTGTCTCTCTCTGTCCCAAAAATAAATAAACGTTGGAAAAAAAAAAAAAAAAAAAGAACAGACCAAGAATGCCAGCAGAGAAAGAAAACTCTGAAAAACAAACAAATGAAAATGCTAGATATGAAGTTATAATTTTCACATTGATCAGTAAACTCATTTGAAGGCATATCAGATTGGACACAGCAGAAAAAAAAGCCTCAGTGACTTTGAAAAGAGGTCAACAGAAATTACACAAACTAATTGCCCCCTCTCCCCAAAGGGAATAAAAAATAGAAGTATCAAGTGGCGACTGGGTGGCTTAGTTGGTTAAGCATCCAACTTCGGCTCAGATCATAATCTCACAGTTCGTGGGTTTGAGTCCCTCCTCGGGCTCTGTGCTGACAGCTCAGAGCCTGGAACCTGCTTCAGATTCTGTGTCTCCTCTCTCTTTGCCCCTCCCCCACTTGCATTCTCTTCTCTTTCTCTCTCTCAAAAATAAACATTTATATATATACATATATATATGTATATATATAAATGTATATATGTATATATGTATATACATATATATATATATATA
>NW_024412395.1:86805338-86849738 GCF_014898765.1 Herpailurus yagouaroundi | reverse complement strand
ATAAATGTATATATGTATATATGTATATACATATATATATATATATATCAGGATCTTTGGGACAGTATCAAAACAGAGAATAGTCAAGAATTTTCCAAGATTTATGAAAGATATCAATCAAAATATCTTAGAAAATCAGTAAGACCAAAGCAAAATATGTCTATAGCAATAATTTTAATACATAGTCAATGTATATACTCAGAATACAAATATATAATATTTTAACACATATTTTCTATATATAGTCAGAATTTATATTCATATTTTTAAAAGGCTATGTTCTGATTTAAATATATATATATAATAACAATATGTTGTGAAGTTTATTACTTTTGAAAGTATCACAAAGGGCAGGGAGAGGAGAAAATGAAATCATACTGGTATCAAGTTCTGACATTGTTTATAAAGCACTGTAATATTAGCCAAAAATATATCATGATAAGTTAAAGATGCACACTTTATTATCATAACCACTAAAAAATAGCTTGCAACTTACCATGTGTATTTCATACTCTATGTTTGGAAAATAGGACAACACCCAAGCAGAACAAGCCAAATCCAAATATTAAGATTCTAAATCAGTCTTGTTCACTGAATCATATTAAAGCATATGAAAAAAACTAATTATTTATTGAAAATTTACTATGTACCGGGTACTAACGGAACACCAAACTGTGTTATCTCATTTAATTTCCACAATTCAATGATGAAAACGTTGAAATACTGTTACATCGCTAATTGTAAGAGCCAGAACTCAGATTAATTCCAGACCATGCTCTTTAACCACTAAGGCAGGCAGCTTCTTACACCTACATTAACACCTTTTTTTTTTCAAGCAGGCAAACAGGATTAGCACAGGTGTATTGTCTGTGCCAAACCATGGTGTGTTGAATAACTTTTGTTATCTGCCTAATGAGTCACTGAGCAAAGTTTGTTTACTACTTTAAAACTTATATTTGAGTATATTACCCTGTATCAATAAATAGGCCCCTTCAGCCCAGGGGAAAATATGATCATATTAGCTGTAACTAACAGCATTTATGTTTCTTGTTCCTGCTCATTATTTCAAGCCCTGTAGCTCTTCCTGAAGTCATTTTTTGGTATCTCCAGGGCACATCTCACATGTGTTACAGATGTGACATTTTCCCCTTTGTTCCTCCCCTGTGGGATCTCCCCAGCCACATCTGTAACAGAGAATTCTATGGCTGGATGCTGTGTGAGCCATCTCCGCGTGGTCACCGCTCCTGCTACTCACTGAAGTCCAGAACCCAGCTGGTCCTATCAAGGGCACTGTCGTCCAACATCCCTAAAGCCATGCTGGAGCCTACTGACCCCAGTACTGCCTGTTTCTTCTGTGGAACCTGGAAAGCCAGGTGCCCCTGTTGCTCCCAGTGTCTGGAGGTCTCCTCTGCCCAGGCACAGCCGAGCACTGGAGTCAGGCCATGTTACCCTGCGTTGCTAGTGCTCTTTCCCCAATTTGCCTTCCATGAGCATTTTCAAGTGCAAGGATTCTCAATCTTGCCTCTCATTAGACATAGCTGGAACAGATGGACAAAATACTTACATTCAACATGTGCCCTGAGGTTCTAGGTTAATATGCACGGGTCCCATGTGGGTCTAAGGTGCAGGTGAATTTGAAGAATCTCTGACTTAGGCGGCTACTGAAACAATCCTGCCTTCTTTCACAATGCGCAACAGGGATTTTAGTGAAAGGGATACATAAACCTCAGAGCTCATAAACCTTCGGTGGAGGGCATCCACTGAATAAAGTATCTCATTTATAAGGCACTATTTTGCTGCTTAGTTGTGGGGCAGGATAAGCCAATCAGAGAACAAATTTGTCCTCTATGGCCTAACACTAGTGATTCTACACATTAGATATTAGTATACCAGGAACACAGTAAACCCGACCTTCCGCAGACCCCTCAGTAGTGGAAGTAGTCATTGCACTTGGACTAGCTCCCTCTCTCTCTCTCTCACTCGCTCTTTCTCTCTCATTCTCTCCCACCCCCTCCTCCAATGCTATAGAACATTGATATTGACAGAACCTCCAGAGCCCACAGATCTATTTGCAGGTGAACAATGTAAATATAATCTATGCAGATAAAAAGGGAAGGAATGGGGTCTCTGGGGTAAAGTACAGAAATTCACTTTCTCACAGAAAAACCAAAACCGCTTAAAATATTTGATCTGGCTCTGTAGATATGCCCTGTTTATCCACCTCTTTAAATGCCCTGTTTGTTCACCTGTGCTAGAATCAAGTTTTATAAAATTTATTTTAACTTGAACGTAGTAGAATTGTGTCTTTATATTGTTTCTATTTAAGCACAATATAAAATCAGTGGTCAATTAGTGAAAAAAAATTGCCTGTAACACATTCTCCACTCCACTTCAGCTACTAAAATATTGAACAGAGGAGAGCAATCTATTGTGTCCGAATTCTCATCAATTGTCTTTCCAGCAGCCAGTAGGTCTCATTAACTAAGAAATATATATAGGATATAAGTAAGCAATTCATTTGAGTTCTGCTGAACACACCTGCTTTCATTCATTTCTGCACGTAGTTCCTCTGTTCAAGACTGGATATTTGCTAGTAAAAACTGAACAATTAGGAAAATGACTTGGTTCTTTCATCAGTCATACGAAAGCATAGATAATAAAGTCAGAACTCCAGGTTGGAGAGAAAAGAAAAGTTTTCCCAAGTTGGGAAAACTGTGTCTTTTATACAAGTGAGTTTATATTAGAGCTAGCACTCAACCAGATAGCGAAAACACACTTAGAATCACTCCCCCGAAAAACCCCAAGTGCTGTAATAGTCATCAGCTAACTTAGAAAGCCAGAATTTTCCATTTTCATTAGTGTTGCTTGAAGGGCCATAGCAATGGAAGAAAACAAGAGTGCTTGATTCCTTCATTCCATGATAAATAGTGTGCAAACATCTTTTTCCTTATGAGGTAATGCCAGCTTGGCATTTGATCCTTTGCTAACCATGCCAGTGGAATCAAAGAATGTACTGTGATATGTGATACTTTATGGATCGTTTCATAAATCAGAATGTAGTTGAGCCAGAAGTAGAAGTCATCTTTCTAGAATTGGAATGTTAACTATGTTTGAAGCATAGAATGAAAACACCAGCAAGAACCTCTAAATAATCTGAATCATTCTTTATACACGTGGTTCAATCCAGCACAATTGACTATAAATCCAGTTTCTGGTAAACTTCTTATAGAGTAATGAAGGTCAAAGACACATTTCTGCTGCTCTCAAATTCTAAGTATGTTTTTTTTTTCTTAATGTTTATTTACTTTTGAAGAGAGAGAAACAGAGCATGAGTCGGTGGGGGGTGGGGGGGGGCGGCAAGAGAGAGGGAGACAGAGAATCCCAAGCAGGCTCCAGGCTCTGAGCTGTCAGCACAGAGCCTAACGCAGGGCTTGAACTCACAAACTGTGAGATCATGACCTGAGCCAAAGTCAGATGCCCAACCTACTGAGCAACCCAGGCGCTCCTTAAATTCTAGGTATTCTTACCCATAAAATGTATAAGTGAGTGAGTGACTGAATGTGTGTGTGTGGTTGCCTTCAAAAGGAAGACAGGTCCCAAAGCACAGTCTCAAGATAAAACTCATTTGGTTTATTCAGTTGAGAAGTCCTCAGAAAAGACCCAGACTTGTCTGCTCCATTGCCTTGGGTGAGAAATAGTTTGGCTAGGTACAATGTTCTATCAAATAGTCTATTTTTTTATAAAAGTTTTATAGTGTATTACCTAGCATTTCTCTGATTTTAAGCTAAAAACAGGGATTACTCTCATGAAATGGCAAAAAAAAAAAAATCTGCTAGTTAAAAGTGACAGATTGACAAGTGAGATGCTGCTAAAGGTCAGAATCCATTGCTCCTTGTCTTTGGTTCCCTCCATCTGTGATCAAGTTCTTTTAATGGCAGAGAATTTGGATGGGAATATTAACTCTATCTAGAATGAACCAAAGTTAGCTATTTCAAATATTTAAAAAGGTGCCTTTCAGACATTATCCACCCCTGGTGAAATCTGAAGACTTCAGAATTTTAAAAATTGTCAGAAATTATACCCCTAAGTAGTTGCTACATTATTTTTTTTAGATTTCATTAGCCTTTGGTGTTTTGGAGTCTTGAACAAGAAAAAGAAAGCAATGGCTTACAGTTTTGCTCCAGGAGGTAAGATAATTTTATCATACCCCCACTTTTCCTTTATTATTCCTTCCCAGTGAAACCTAGGTCTTTATTTTTATTTGTGAAAGCCTTGAAAATATACACGAACAGTTTCATGGTAACACTAATATCAAACTGTTCCTTTGTATCTTGGTGTGGGATAGCATGTTACCCTGGTGATTGGTAAAATTTAGTACTTAGGAAGACTTAGATATAAAAAGAAAACTTTAAGTAAACAAACATTATGGTATCTCATTGGGGATTCTAGTTGAAAAAAAATAACCTTTATTTTTTAGATAATAATACATGTGTGTGTTTATACATGCACCATGCAAGTGTGTTTACCACAAATATTTTGGAAAACTTGTCATATGACAAAGAAATTAGCCATTGCTTGCAGTCTCACCATTCAGCTCACCAACTAGAAATAGCCGCTATTGACCTCTTAGTAAATATCCATCCTCTTTTTATTTGTTTTAGTTTTTCTCTGTATGAAACAATGTTTTATCATGTATGTTAAACTTACTATAACAGCGTTTGACTTACTAAGGATAAGTTAGATTATGCTATAGAAGCAACCGCCAAATCCCAGTGATTTATGATAACAAATCTTTAATTTTTTTTATCAAGCTAGATGCACCATACAGGACAGCAGACACTCCTCTCCGAAAGTGTCTCCAGGATAGAGGCTGAGGGCCGCTGCATCATTAGCTGGGCCATCTGGAACATGAGGCCACAGCAGTAGTCATCACAGGAGAAGAAAGAATTAACCTCATACAAAGGCTTTTCACTACCTCAATCTGGAAGTAAACTTATTTCTGCTTACTGTAAATGGCATGGAATAGTCACATGGCCCCTGGGAGGGGGGTGAGAAGTGGAAAACATATGGAGTATATGGTGAACAGTATGATTTTTTTGCCACAGGCATTTTCTCATGTCAGTGAACATTCCTTAAATGTCTGATCTTTAGTGCTGGAGAAGCTACCATTTTTTGTGTATAATTGATTACATTTAAATTTACAATAATATCTACCATTTCTATCTGTTAGCAAAAACAAGACAAAACAAAAAACAACCAGGAACCGCTCCATGCCTCTTGTGAATGACAAATAAGTGGCCATCTATTCAAGTAAGGTCAAGTATTTCATGGTAATACAAGGATTTGGGCAGGGAGAGAGTGTGTTTTCAACTGATGCATAATAAATTACCACAAATGTAATGGCTTGCAACCCTCATGTAGTATCTCTTGGGTTTCCTTGGGTCTGGAATCGGGGTATACTTAGCTGGGCTCTCCACTTCAGGATCTTACTACTCAAAATTAAGGTGTTAGCTGGGGCTATATTCTCATCCAGGGCTCTACTGGAAAGATCCACTCCCAGCCTTCCTCGGGTGATTGGAAGAATTCATCTCTTTGCACCTAGAGGAGTGAGGTCCCTGTGTTACTGCTGGCTATTCACCAAAAGCCACTCTCAATCCTTTCCACAGGCCCGGAGCACATGGCAGCTGACTTGTTCAACGCCAGTAAGGAAAGTCTATTAATCTGCTAAGAGGAAGTCTTATATAGTGTAACCTAATCTAGGGAGTGACATCCCATCACCTTTGCCCTATTCTATTGGTTAGAAGCAAGTCACAGGACCCAACCACACTCCAGTGGAGGATATTATACAAAGGTGTGACTCACTGGGGGTCATGTTAGGATGTGGCCACCACAAGAACATAACCACTCATATCACCAATAGAAAGATGTGTATCATAGTCCTACGGCAAATTAATGACATCCCAACCTGAATGAACACACAGATATGGTAATTATTTTCCCTTCTAGGGAACTCAACCCAAGTCATGGTTCCTCTAATCTATCCACCTGAGTGTCTCGGGATACAGCCTCTCTCTTGCTCTCAGTTGCAGACATCATCTCAGAAACTTAACTGTAAGTTAATTGTGTGACATGGTAGGGACCGTCTACCAGCCACCATTGTGACAACACCAAATACCCAAACATACTGAGAAATATTATTTATCTGTATGTTAGATGTGCTTCATTTATGGTTCCAGACATTTCTGAAACCTTACCACACATCCCCTTGGGCCCCACAAAAACAAACAAACAAAAACAAAACAAAAATAAGGTCTGAGAAGTCCAGCCTATGTAGAAGACTAAATCTTCCCATTTTGAAAAGGCTGAAAATTCTTTCTTTATTTTGTGTGCACGCTGTACGTACCATCAACCTTTCTATCCAAAAGGGTCGCTGCTCCCTGAAAAGAGACTCAAACTCTCTTCATCAGGAATGCTGCTGAAGAGACCATGCTATGTGAAGAAATCATGTGGTGGCTTTAACGGTATGAAGGATCCTCAAAAAGTTAAAAATAGAACTACCCTGGGGTGCCTGGGTGGCTCAGTTGATTAAGTGTCCAACTCCTGATCTTGCATCAGGTCATGCTCTCATGGTTCATGAGATCAAGCCCTGCATCAGCGGGCTCGGCGCTGACAGCATGGAGCTTACTTGGGATTCTCTCTCTCTCTCCCTGCCCCTCCCCCACTCGTGTTCATTTTCTCTCTCTCTCTCTCTCTCTCTCTCTCTCTCTCAAAATAAATAAACAAACAATTTTTAAAAATAGAACTACCCTGCGACCCAGCAATTGCACTACTAGGCATTTATCCAAAGGATACAAAGTACAGACTTGAAGAGGTACATGCACCCCAATGTTTATAGCAGCACTATCAACAATAGCCAAGTGTCCATCAACTGATGAATGGATAAAGAAGATGTGGTATATATACACCACACAATGGAATATTTCTCAGCCATTAAAGAATGAAATTTTGCCATTTGCAATGACACAGATGGAACTAGAGTGTATTGTGATAAGCGAATAAGTCACTCAGAGAAAGACAGATACCACATGATTTCACTCATATGTGGAATTGAAGAAACACAGATGAACGTAAGGGAAGAAAAGGAAAAGAAAGAGAAAAACAGAGAGGGAGGCAAACCATAAGAGACTCTTAAATACAGAGAACAAACTGAGGGTTGCTAGAGGGGGATGAGTTAGTGGGTGATGGGCATTAAGGAGGGCACTTGTGATGTGTTGTATGTAAGTGATGAATCACTAAATTCTACTCCTGAATCCAATGCTACGCTGTATGTTAACTAACTTGAATTTAAATAAAATCTTGGGAGGAAAAAAAATGAGGAAGGAAAAAAAAAGAAATCATGTGGCTACATCAAAACATTTTCTGGGGGCGCCTGGGTGGCTCAGTCGGTTGAGCGTCCGACTTCAGCTCAGGTCACCATCTCGCGGTCCGTGAGTTCCAGCCCCGCGTCGGGCTCTGGGCTGATGGCTCGGAGCCTGGAGTCTGCTTCCGATTCTGTGTCTCCCTCTCTCTCTGCCCCTCCCCCGTTCATGCTCTGTCTCTCTCTGTCTCAAAAATAAATAAACGTAAAAAAAAAAAAATTAAAAAAAAAAAACATTTTCTATCTACCACCAGGGTTGCCTAATTATCTGAAAGGCCAATAAACATTTCTGTGGCTATGAAAGTTGTGAAGTCCTTCCCAAGATAATGAGATATACCTTCAATTTTACCATGTTTAAATGCAATTTTGGACAATCAGAAGAGTTGATTCTTATCTTTGAATGAGTTTAAAACAACTTAAAAATCACAGAAGTAGTCTTGGAAAAAGAATTGTAAATGACATAAAAGAGGAAATTAATATTTGAATCTTATTTCCAAATTATTGGGCTCTGATGGCTTGGATATAGTATTGCATAAGGCCATGGGGGGTAACACATAATTTTGCAGAATTGCTTCTAACCCACTCACAGGATTGTAAGGGTTTAATTTGCAGATTGATAAAGGGAAAATCTTTTTCTCTGTTGGTTTGCATCTAAAGCATAACTTTTTGTTTTGGGGTTTGTTTGTTTCATTTTGTTTTAGTGTTCTTACTTTTACTTTGAAAACTATTAGTCACAAAGGTGTAAAATAGTACAAGAATATCTGTACACCCTCCTTCAAGATTCTCTAAATATTAACATCTTACATAAGTATAGTATAATTATCAAGATGAGGAAATTAATATTGATATAATAATATCAACTGATCTAGAGACTTCCTTCAAAGTTTTCCAATAGCTCCACTAAATGACTTATTTCTGGTCTCGTATCCAACCTAGAACCAGCATTCTATTTATATGTCACCCCTCTCTCTTCTTTCATCTAGAACAATTCCTTAGTCTTCGTTTTTCATGACCAATACACTTATGAAAGATACTGTCCCGTTATCTTATAGAATGTCCCTCAATGTGGATTTATCTATCATTTCATCGTTGTGAAATTCAGGTTATGCATTATTGGCAAAATCCCACAGAAATGATGTTGTGTCTTTTTGGCACATTCTGTGGGGAAAACATAATGTCCATTTGTTGCACTGCTGGTGATGTTAAATATGATCACTCGGTTAAGGCCGTGTACTCATTTGCTAGAGCTGCTATGACAAAGTACAGCACACTGAGTGGTTTCAATAACAGAAACTGATTGTCTCAGAGCTCTGAAAGCTAGCAGTCTGAGAGCAAGTTGTTGGCAGTGGTGGTTCCTACCGAGGGCAGTGAGAAAGAACCTGTTCTGTGCCTCTTCCTAGCTTCTGACGGTTTGCTGGCAATTTTTGTCATTCTTTGGCATTTAGAGGCCTCATCCTGATCCTGCCTACATCTTCACATGGCATCTCTGTATATCTGTGTCCACATTTCTCTGTTTTATAAAGACACCAGTCATGTTGAATTAGGTGTCCATCCTACTCCAGTGTGACCTCATTCTAACTCCATTTGCAATGACCCTGTTTCCAGTTAAGATCAAATTCTGAGGCAGTGGGGATAAAGATTTCAACATATGAATTTGGAGAGGGGGAACACAATTCAACCCACAACAGGTGCTGTCTAATTTTCCACCATAAAATGACTGTTTTTCCCTTTGTAGTTAATATGTATCTTATGGGGAAATAAATTAAGAGTTCATAGTTCCAGTATTTTGTTTCCACCACACTTTCAGCCACTAATTCCAGCATCCTTTGGGGATTCTTACCGGAAGCAATTACTGTGGTGTTTGCCAAATGACATTTTCTGCTTTTGTCATTCTCTATATTTAATCCTTGGAACTCTGTTTTAAGGAAGAGCCTTCTCTTCTCTTCCACTGATTTTTTAAAATTACTTATATTACTTCGAACTTGTGAATTCATATTTTATTGAATAGGTTATAATTCATTATTATCATTATTTTATGATGGCCATTGGGGGCTTCAGTTGGCTCCTATGTTTTTTAACATATGCCCATCATTTTTTGATCACTTTCTTAACTTTTGGCACAATATGTTCCAGGCTAATCTTGTACTTTCCCTACTTCAGCCCTGAAATCAGCCATTTGTCCAAAGAGTCCTGGTTCTTTCTATTAGAGAGTGGTAGTTAGAACCAAGATCTGAGTGTCAAGTGTGCTCACAGGTACTGTGTGTCGGTGCTTAGCAGGCAGAGCTAGGATATATTTGTATGCATAAGCACACATAAACATATACATCACTAGATAGATAGATAGATAGATAGATAGATAGATAGATCTGCTTTAACATTTACCTTTATAGCTAACTGTATTAAAAACCATCAGAATATCCTGATACCTCCATTTCCAATCCAACACCACAGTGTTCATTCTAGCCCTTCTCTGCTTCCTTATTTGCTACTCCTTTCTCTGACAGTGAGAAACCTGAAGTGAAAGAAATCTCAACTAAAACCTGGGAGAAATTTCTCTCAAGTCAGTCACTGGCTCTTAATGTGATCTATTGCAGTACTTTGCAAAGGTTTTTTTTCAGATACAGTAAATGACAAAGTTTGACAGGATGCTGGTATAAATTGGTGGTGATTTGGGAAAATATAGGCTTTGGTGCAAATTCATTCTAATTTTTGCATATAAAACAGTATTTAGGGGCTTTATTGAAGTATGATTGACAAAAATTGCCTATATTTCTGTTGTACAATGTGATGCTTTAAGGTGCACAATGTGATGATTTAATATACATACATATTATGAGATGATTATTTCATCAAGTTACTTAACACATCATCAGCTCACATAGTTACCACAGAGAAGAATGGTGATTGTTGGGGGGTGGGGGGAATGAAAAGATAATGGTCAGATGATACACATTTTCTTTTATAAGGTGAATGAGTTCTAGGGAATCTCATGTACAGTATGTTGATTATAGTTAATACTGAATACTTGAAATTTGCAGAGAGTGGATCTTTATATTATACAATTATGAGAAGAAAGACTAAGTATTAGGGAAGATACTTAATATTAAATGTGTGTAAAATTTCCAAATAAATATTTCTAAAACTTTGATAACTTTGAACCTGGTTCTGCAAATACATGTTTGAGGTTTAAAGTGGCTGTACACAGTCTTTTTCTATTCTCTTCACCTCTAGACACACTCTACAGATAGGAAACATTATTTTCTAAGACAGTGACCAGAAAATAACACAATTTTTTACTACAATTCAATATTAACATTTACAATTGGACATAAAGAATTGTTCTTTTCAGTCATAGACAACTGTAATGTTGAAAATTATTGTGATCATGTGAATGGACTTAAAACCCAATTAAACTTTTTCAAAGCAAGTCTTTCAATATAACAATGAGGCTCTAATTTGCAAAATGTGCAATCGTTTTCAAAGTAGCCTCTTTACATCTTGTTTGGACATCTTTGAATGAGACAATAGAGGGCCAGAGAGGCAACTGGGAGGGCCCAAGAAAAGTATCTAATACAACATTCTTAATGACTAAGAGTAATTTTTCCTTCCCAGGGATCTTATAATGATTACAGATAGATTTATCCTTTGCCTTCTACTGGAGGCTGTCAGCAAGGCCAATGTGGATTATGGAAACTTCCTCATTATTTCTTGCTTCCACATTCCACACTATCCCTTGTTGTTTTTCCTAAGCCCTGCCCACATCTTTCCCCTTTGTCTCCTTTTTAAACCCTTTCAGTTATTCCATTTCAGTGTGTCCTCTGCCTTAATGTATTGAGGGTTCAAGAAGAAAACTGGCCCCTAATGGTGAATCCCTAGGAGGGTTTCTACGTCTGTGATGTCACAGACAGTGAATTTAATCACTATAAGCTGCAGCCCACATGGCTGAAGTAGACAGCCCCAGTAGCTGAGCTAGCACAAGACTATGATTATATTCCCCAGGGGAATGCTTGAGACACATGCAGGAATCTGAACCCAAAAAAGTTCACCTTCATGGTGAAAATGACCGTCTATCAGATGACATAGAATGAGTCATTCATACCAGCAAGAGACACAAAGAAAATGCCACTCATATACAAATGTGAGTAAGGAGATATCATCTGCTAAGGTTTCTCCAGTAAAACAACACACAGACAAATAGGTTACAGTTTGTTTGTAAATCAAGATCCAAAGAAGGCACACATTTCATAGCGGCTGACTTTTTTCATACAGCACTTTTAATCTATAACTTATCCTCTTTTTTATTTGCAATTAACTTGTTAAAAAACAAAACCTGAGTTATTTTTCCTACTTTTCCAGAGTATAGATTTTAGTGATTTCACCCACATTGCTTAGCACAATCCTATATCCTGTGTTTCTCATAAATTAGTAGTTAGATCCAGATAAGTGATCAAATCGGGGTTGAATTTTGGCAAGAATACTTCAGATGCTGTATTGGGTACATCCATCAGGAGGCAGAAAATACCTGGTTGTCTCTTGCTTTGTATATTAGCAGCTATTGAAAATTCTTGATAACGTTCATCATTTCATTAAGGTTTCCAGAATAGTAATGCTCTGAATCTATTGTTCCTTTTCTACTTGTTGACTGAAGACCTCTATATGGAAAACCTTTCTCCTTGTATCAATCCATAAAGAAAAAGCAAGACAAATGTTCAATTTTTTCTATTTACTATTTTTTTTCAGAATAATGACTTACTCCCTACTATCATCCAAATGCAACCAATAATTTTTAGTATAATAATGAACTGATGGTGGGGTGCCTGGGTGGCTTAGTTGGTTAAATGTCAGACTTAGCTCAGGTCATGATTTCACATTTTGTGAGTTTGAGCCCCACACTGGGCTCTGTGCTGACAGCTCAGAGCCTGAAGCCTGCTTTGGATTCTGTGTCTGCCTCTTTCTGCCACCCCTGCCCCCTCACCACTCTCTCTCTCTCTTTCTCTCTCTTAAAAATAAACAAACATTTTTTAAAAATAATAAATTGATGGTATTAGTCTTAGTGACATTGAAGGTGTCCCATCTTCTGCCAGTGGAAGTCTCTTAATGATGTCTTCTGAGTCCTTTGATGGTTTTCTCACTTTCCGGTTTGACAAGACATTCAAGGCTCATCTTTTATATTTTTAAATTTTTTCTCCAAACCTGGGTCCAACCATTTTTCCAAAGGACTCTTAATTTCTTTAATGAATGATGGTATTTAGATACCACAACTCATGCAGTGGGGGGTGATCATTCTTACTGTGTTGGCCATTGTTTTTAGGCCTTTTCATTAGATAGAAATAAATAGGTTCTTTAAAAACTTTTGTTTGGTTTAAAGATAAAATGCATCCTAAGTTCATACTGATAGACAGTTCCAACTCAAATTCAAGATTACAAGTTTTACTTAAATTCTGATATTACAACTGTGTAGCCTCTTACCCACACTGAAAATACTTATTCTCATAATTATTCATGTGGGTTATCCTATAATTCACATGAAATGGCCTCAAAGTAACAAAAACAAAACTATCCTAAACATTGTAATTAAAGAAACCAGTGTATGGCATTTTTATAGTTCCTTTTGTCCCTGGGATATACCTTACTGAGATGAACAATGAAATTACATTTAAAGTAAATTAGATAATTACTCCGTATGGTTTTGCCACTCACTCCACATTTAAATTATAATTTTATAACGTAATAATTAAACAGTAAAGATATAGCTTTAGAATTTAAAACTTAATTACAATTATACAATTAAAATTTTAAATATAATTTTATAATTACAAAATATTATAAAAATAAAATTACTTATTTGTGAACTCATAAAAGAAAAAGTATAATTTTATTTTACAAATATTTTCTTTTAATCTATCTTGCATAAAAAATTCTTTCCAAACTCCCAGCATTTTAAAAAAAACATTGCTCATGAGTTCAGTCAGTTTAACTACCACAACGAACACAAAAATATTCAGTTAAGAAACACAAAAGAAGAATTTTAACAAACTTGAGCCAATTATTCATGTTAACATTCTTGTAAGATTGTCTTTCTTCAATTTAAGATATTTAAGTGGTATCTAATTTATATGCTGAAGCAAAGTATAAGAACATAAGCTAATAATGGAGGTAACATAGTGTCTCACATTTGAATAAGAACTACTCTGAATGACATGAAACATCTACATATATTCCCCAGAGAACAGCACTTGTTCAACAAAGTCTACATTAGAAGTCTGGAGTTTGGTTCAACAATTTAAATTTTCTGCCTTCACCAGAAGAAAAGAGTCAAATGAGTGACAGTTATAGCTATGTTAGTGATAAAGTATTTTCAAGCCCTCCATGGAAACTGGTGGAAATTCATCATTTTTTTAAGTTTATTTATTTTGAGAGAGTGTGAGCTGGGGAGGGATAGAGAGAGGGGGTAGGAGAGAGAGTGAGAGAGAGAGAATCCCAAGCAAGCTCTGCACTGTCAGCACAGAGCTCAATGCAGGGGTCAAACCATGAACCATGAGATCATGACCTAAGCCAAAATCAAGAGTTAGACTCTTAACCAACTGAGCCACCAGGCGCCCAAGAAATTCATCATTATACAGGGCAAACCAAGCATTTTCATCTGTTTGTTTGGTTAGTGGGTTTTTTTGTTCAGTACACTGAATAATATAGCTTCATAATCTCTAGACTAGCCAAAGTAGTTATTCAGAGTAATTGTGCTTTACGAACAAACTGGGAGTGAGGCAATTTATTTCTGAAGAAAATATATTTAAGAAGAATTCTACCAAAACAGGATTATACATCTCCTACACACCCAATTTCCAAAAATCTAGGCAAACTGTTTTACTCTTTTCCACATCTGTAAAATAGGGAGAAGAATTTTCTTGGCAACCTTAACATAATTTCCCTGAGATGCAAAGTTGAGATCATGATTCTAAGTTAGTTTAATGATACATATTTGTATCTCAGGATTATAGACACATAGTCTTTTTATTTTTTTGTTTATTAAATTTTTTTTTAACGTTTATTTATTTTTTTGGGGACAGAGAGAGACAGAGCATGAACGGGGGAGGGGCAGAGAGAGAGGGAGACACAGAATCAGAAACAGGGTCCAGGCTCTGAGCCATCAGCCCAGAGCCCAACGCGGGGCTCGAACTCACGGACCGCAAGATCGTGACCTGGCTGAAGTCGGACGCTTAAGCAACTGCGCCACCCAGGCGCCCCAACACATAGTCTTTTTAATTCCATCACATGATAGTTGAAGCCAGGCTACTTTATTCTTTGCAATTATTATGTCTATCTTACCAGTGGATGGCACTGGACAGAAAATAAAGGAATAACCCATATAACCATATAACTCTCAATTAATTCAGAATTTTAGTACACAAAATTCAGTCACATTTATAATATCATTTATTTGTTTCTAACCTCCATGAGACAAGCAAACCTTTTCTACAGTTGAGGTAACAGAGGGTCAATGGGATGAATTGATTTTCCATGAATCTAGAACTCAGGTCTTTTGAACCCTAGAGCATTGGATGAAGAACATCGACACACTTAGCGATGGACCTGACTTCCAGCTCAATGTGTTTGTCCTCATGTTCTGCTGAGGTGCCACTAACCCATGAACTTTCTTTGAAACAAATTCACAAAGTTGGGAAGCACTGATCTCCGAGTCACAAGAGGATGTCTGAGAGGGGAATGGGAAGAACATGCCTCCTTTGGAAAATAACATCATGAAGGTCAACTCTTGTTAGAATAGAGAGCTCTTTTCTATATGTCCCAGGAGACAGAAAGAAAGATGGAATCCTTTAGTGAATAAAGACTAGAAAACCAGAAGAAATATTGGTATCCAGAACCTCACCACTGATCTGAAGATGAAAGGTGCAAAGAAAAAAGAAATTACAGAAATCTAGGATTTTAAAGATGATTTTCCACCTGGCATAGGGAGATTGATCTTCCTGAAAAATGAAACTATGTCCTGTGGACCATTCCCCATACCTGAAATTGTCATCATTTATTAGAAAGGACTCCTTATTAATACATTTGTATTGATCTAAAGGCTTGCCACCTTGCTATGTTCATACTCTCGGTGTACTATCTTATAATATACTCTCTTATTTCTGACAATATGTCAGATTATTTTGGGTTTTCTATGTAGATGATCTTATCTTCAAAATAACATTTTTTTCTTTTCAATTCTTATATTTAAGTTCCTTTTTATGTTTTACTACACTGTCTCAAACATTCAGTTAAATGATAAATAGAAGCTGTAAGTGTAGGCATTCTTGGTTTTTTTTTTTTTGATTCTATAGGAAATGGTTTCTGTGGTTTTCCTTTAGGAATGATGTTTCTTCATTCACTGGTAGTAGATAAAATTTATCAGGTTCAGGATTTTTTTTGCTCTTCCTAGTTTTTATTATTATTATTTTATTATAAGTGGGTTCGAATTTTATTATATTTCTTTATGTTTAAAGTGATAATTATATATTTTCCTCCTTTCATGAGTTGACGTGTTGAATAATATTCATAGGTTCGCTAATATTAAAGTGCCCTTCCATTCCTGAGATAAATACTAATTCATCGTGGTATATTATCTTCCTCATATCTCACTGGTTTAAGATTGGTTTCTTTTCTTTTAAATTTCTTTTATTTGGACTGGAAAGCAAAATGCAAAAGAATGAACCTGGACCACTTTCTTACACTCTACACAAAAATAAACTCAGAATGGATGAAAGACCTAAATGTAAGACAGGAAATTATCAAAATCCTAGAGGAGAAAACAGGCAAAAACCTCTTTGATCTTGGCCACAGCAACTTCTTACTCAACATGTCTCCAGAGGCAAGGCAAACAAAAGCACAAATGAACTATTTGGACCTCATCAAGATAAAAAACCTTCTGCGAAGTGAAGAAAACAATCAACAAAATAAAATGCAATTGATGGAATGGGAGAAGATATTTGCAAATGACATATCAGATAAAGGGTTAGTATCCAAAATCCATAAAGAACTTACCAAACTCAACACCCAAAAAACAAATAATCCAGTGAAGAATGGGCAAAAGACATGAATAGATACTTCTCCAAAGAAGACATCCAGATGGCCAAGAAATACATGAAAACATGCTCAACATCACTCATCATCAGGGAAATACAAATAAAAACCACAATAAGATACCACCTCACACCTGTCAGAACGACTAAAATTAACAATTCAGGAAAATGACAGATGTTGGCAAGGATGCTGAGAAAGCGGAATGCTTTTGCACTTCTGGTGGGAATGCAAACTGGTGCAGCCAATCTGGAAAATAGTATGGAGGTTCCTCAAAAAATTAAAGATAGAACTAGCCTACAACCCAGCAATTGCACTACTTAGGTATTTATGCAAAGGATACAAAAATACAGATTCAAAGGGGCACATGCACCCCACTGTTTATAGCAGCACTATCAACAATAGCCGAAACATGGAAAGAGCCCAAATGTCCATCAACTGATGAACGGATAAAGAAGAAGTGGTGTATATACATATACATATGTATATATATATATATATATATATATATATATATATATATATATGAATATTATATATATATATATATATATATATATAGTGGAATGTTGCTCAGCCATCAAAAAGAATGAAATCTTGCCATTTGCAATAATGTGGATGGAACTGTAGTGTATTATGCTAAGTGAAATAAGTCAGAGAAAGATAAACATCATATGATTTCACTCATATGTAGAATTTAAGAAACAAAGCAGATGAACATAGGGGAAGGAAAGCAAAAATAAGATGAAAACAGAGAGGGAAGCAAACCATAAGAGACTCTTAAATACAGAGAACAAACTGAGGGTTGCTGGAGGGGGGGATAAACTAAATGGGCGATGGGCATTAAGGAGGACACTTGGGATGAGCACTGGGTGTCTACTCCTGAAACCATTATTACACTATATGTTAACAAACTGGATTTAGATAAATTTTTTAAAAATAATTAAAATAAAATAAAATAAATTTCTTTTAATTTGGTACTCTTCTACTTTGGAACCAAAGTATTTGTTATACAAATAACAGGATTAATTAGTGAATTCGTTGTCAATTCTCTAAAAGGTTTTATTTAAGATTGGACAGATCTATTTCTTGGAAGTGGGTTAGAATATGCCTTTAAAAACCCAGTGGATCTGGGAAGTTCATTATAAGAAAATGTTTCACTCTTGGAATCTTGAAAAAGTTCTAAGATATTGTCTCCCTCTTTACCTGTGAGTCAGCTGAGTCAGCTGACTGCAAATATTTGTGTATTTATTTATGTATTTTGTCTAAGTTTAAATTTATTGGCACAAAAATATTCATAGTGTGCTGTTATTTACTTATTTTATTATAAATAAGTAAAATAACAAATAGGTAGATAAATAAATAAGTTTCTGGATAGCTAATATACACGACATCTTAAAATTCCAACATTGTAGGTCTTGGATCCTCTTGTTTCCACTGACTCCTACACTTGATGGGTTACCTTCATTCCTTAGTGATGATTTATTTTTATTTAATTACTCCATATGGGTTAGAAAAATTTTCCTCCAAAGACGGTTTGATTCTGCTGGTAATATTAGGACCACTTTTACACATACTTTACCTTCTACATTCTAGCTTACTATTTCTACTTTTAATACCAAACTCAACTTTTCCAATACTTAGCTCAAGATTCATACTCTAAACAATGATTTTACATACATGGTCATCCCCAGGGCAAGCCCATGCCACCCAGAAGACTACTGCCTTGTCCCCCAATCCTAGCTCTATTTTGTTTTGTCTCCACGGCATTCTGTTGGATATCCATCAATGAATGCAGAAGTTTTGCCTGTGTGGAATTCATTTACTCTATAGCAGGAAGTCCTCCATGATACTAGAAGTACAATTTTATGTCCAATTTCTTGGTTTTCAACCAGTGTATATCATTTTATTTCAGATCTAAATCTTTCAGAGACAGAGAGCTGCATTTTGTTATTAGGTTGCTGGTACAATTCAGTTCCTTGCAGTTGTGGGACTGAGACCCTGTTTCCCAGAGGCGGTCACTCTCTGCAGGCAGTTCATGACAGGTTTCTTCATGACCTGTAGGAGATCATCTGTCCCTCTATGAGGAGCCCAGTCTTCTAAGGCTTTCATCTGACTAACTCAGGCTGCCCAGAACAAGCTCCCTTCTGATGAGCTCAAAATCAACTGACTTGAAACCTTAATTATACCTTCCATATCTCTTTATCTATGCTGTAAAATGTAACCTAATCATGGAAGTTAAATTCCAACCCATTCATGGGTCATGCCTACCCTCAAGGAGAGGGATTAGACAGGGCACTTACACCAGGGAGTAGGAATCTTGGGGGCCATCTTAAAATTCTGCCTACCACAGGTATTCTGGCCTCCCCTCATTCACGACTTCCACAACAGCTTCCACAACAGCTCTATATACAAATGAGAACTAAGAGGATAAATGAATATTCAGACCATAAAATGAATATTAAAGAAACTCTACTGACATTGAGTTATAGTGAAATGGTTACTACTAGATCAATATAATTGTAGCTTTCACGATTGGTTCGTCTTCTCTGTTCCTCCTCACCTAAGCTATTTACTCTTCTCAGAAGAACAGCATGATACATGCTTTGCACCACACTGGGAGCCTCTTACTCTAAATTTTGATTCAGTAAATACCATACAAATCTGTGACATTAGGGCAATGCCTTTCTCTTTAAAATAAGGTCAATAGTTAACTTATCTCTTTGGCAAAGTATATGTATGTATATGTATATATACACACACATATACATACCATACATAGTCATCACGAGTTAAGTATGAAACAGTAAAAAGGAAATTACTTTAATTGATATTTATTCTGTTTGTATAACTCCACAATCATCTGATTTGCATCAGAGACGGTCTTAAGTAAAATTCAAAAGGAGAACATTTTGTTGGATTGTTACAGCCACTAAAAGGCAACTGAATAATGTCCCATCAGCAGGCAGGAACAGGGTGAGTCACTCAGTTTTTAGAAGTTCTTCATCTAATTCATGACACTACATGCACCTTCAACTTCGTTACTAGCTAATTCTCCATAGCTAGTAAGCACCGACATTAGATCTTAATTGGCAATCAGGACTTCTGGTATGGCAGGCCCTGTCGAATTAAATCTGAAAGTACTAACCTAATTCCCCAGGACTGACGTTTAGAAAGTATCACTGTCTTGGGGCAACTGAGCAGCTCAGTTGGTTAAGCATCCAACTCTTGACTTCGACTCAGGTCACAATCTCAGTTCGTGAGTTTGAGCCCCACATCTGGCTCTGCGCTGACAGTATGGAACCTACTTGGGATTCTCTCACTCTTCTTCTCTCCCTCTGTCCCTACCCAGCTCTCTCTCAAGATAAATAAATGAACTTTAAAAAAACCAAAGTATACTGTCTTGATGCTTTCTAGTATACACGGGCTACAATGGTCCCTTTCATTGTTGCCCCACTGCTTTGAAGAGAGGATTGCTTCTGCAAGAGTTCTACAGGATAAAAGCTGGCTTGAGAACTGAAGCTTTCACAATTTATGACAGAAGCTTAATTATTCTACCATTAATCACCAGTGATTTCTGATTTTGAATGTAAAGCAGGACTGACATGCCCATTTATTCTTTGGCTCCATGCAAAATTGGTACAAATTAACCTGTACATCCCATAATACCCACCACAAAGTCCTCTTGCCAGAGAAACTGTGATGAGCAGAAATATGCTCTATTTTTTTCCACTAGGAAAAGAACTTGGCATAGCTCTCATTCTCCATATCTTTGTTACTCACAGTGTGGTCCAGGGACTCCACATTATTGGCCCCAATTTGGGTCATGATCCAGATGGTACTAAATCAGAATCCGCACTGCAACTAGATCCAGGCAATTCTCATGGGCACTAATGACTGAGAAGCAGTGCTCAACAGAGCTCAGGGGGCTATCAACCAGCTCTGATTATACTAGTGATGATTACAAAAATTGTACTTATTACTATTATATTTGTTAATAATATGGTACTTGTATTATGTGGTGATAGATCTTATAGGAAGGGCACCCTATCACCCAGGGCAGGTAAAGGAGTGGGTTTTCTGTAAATCCTACCATAATTATCTCTGTCCACATAATATCTCAACTTGATGTAGGCCCTACAGCATCGAGGAATGGGTCCCTGTGCTCTCAAGACTTCATGGTATTTGCAGAGGTTGCTCAGGGAGGAAAAGTAGTCTTGAGACAACTCAACAGACCCAGGTCTGGAGAGTCTGGAAAGGCTGGGGTGACCCACAAAGCCTCCCTCTCTTGGAAGGATGGATGTCATAGTGCTGGATGCCTGGATACACACATGTCAACTAATATCTTCCCTTCTGGAACCTACTGTCCTTCCCTGTCTCATTTTTCATTTCCTGCCAAGAAAGGACCATTTTAAACTCACTATAATAGTCAAGTACAACTTTTTCAGCTACTTTCTCTGTGAAGAAAAGAAAATGAACTGAGGCATTTGCTTCCCTGAAAGCCTACTTTTTACCACTTCATTAGACCTCTTTCCACTTCAAAACCAGATCCCTCCTCCGACTTCCTTCCATCTCCTCTCAAAACGACTCCGAACGTCCACATTCCATTAATGAATACTTGTCTTTTAAGTACCAGTGCTTTAAGCAAACGGTTCTCAAACTTCAGCATCTGAATTACCTGAAGGGGTTGTTAAAACACAGATTGCTGGAACCCATCCGGATTTTCTGATTCAACAAGTCCGAAGAGGAGCCCAAATTTTTGTATGTTAAAAATTCTTCAGGTGATGCTGATGTTTCTGTTCAGGGTGCTGTGCTTTGAGAACCGCCACTTTCAAAATAGAATTCCAGGAATTGGGAGTGGGTTGAGAGGCTGCGGGGTAGCTGGATGCCAGCCTAATGTCTCCCTTATGGATCAGGTTAATGTGGGTCTGCTGGTGTACACCCAGGTCTGTGAAGACCCGGCCAGTCCAGGATTCACACAGAGCAGTGATGTTCTCTCTCTCGGCTGGCCTCCTGGGCCACTGTCCTGCCACTTTGTGAACAGGCAGTAAATCGCTGTGCAAACACATCTTACAAGTGAGGCTGCAACAATGATGCTCCTCCTATTTTGTTTTGCAAGTGACATAACTGGTGTGAAAAATGAGTTTAACGAAAGCCTCATTTGAAGTGGAATCCAGGGGCGCCTGGGTGGCTCAGTCGGTTAAGCGTTCGACTTCAGCTCAGGTCACGATCTCGCGGTCCGTGAGTTCCAGCCCCGCGTCGGGCTCTGGGCTGATGGCTCAGAGCCTGGAGCCTGCTTCCGATTCTGTGTCTCCCTCTCTCTCTGCCCCCTCTGTCTCTCTCTGTCTCTCTCTGTCTCATGCTCTGTCTCTCTCTGTCTCAAAAATAAATAAACTTAAAAAAAAAAAGATAATTTAAAATAAATAAATAAATAAATAAATAAAGTGGAGTCCAGAGGCCCTGAAGGGGGAGTTCATGTGCACATATCACTCATTGTAGACTGCACAACCAGCAGAGAAAAGGAAGATCATTCTTATCTTAACAAGGGAGGATACTTTTCATATAAAAATTTCTCTTCTGGGTCACGTGCACCCCAATGTTTGTAGCAGTGCTATAAACAATAGACAAATTATGGAACGAGCCCAAATGTCCATCAATTAATGGATGGATTAAGATGTGTATGTACACACACACACACACACACACACACACACACACACACAATGGAATACTACTCAGTGGTGAAAAAGAATGAAATCTTGCCATTTGCAACAATGTGGATGGAAATGGAGGGTATTATACTAAGTGAAATAAGTCAGTCAAAGAAAGACAGATAACATATGATTTCATTCATGTGTGGAATTTAATAAACACAACAGACAAACATAGGGGAAGGGAAGGAAAAATGAGATAAAAACAGAGAGGGAGGCAAACCATAAGAGACTTAAATACAGAGAACAAACTGAGGGTTTATGGGGGTGGGGGGTGTATTAAATGGGTGACAGGCAATAAGGAGGGCACTTTTCTGGATGAGCACTGGGTGTCATATGTAAGAGATGAATCACTGGGTTCTACTCCTGAAGCCAAGACTACACTGTATGTTAACTAATTTGAGAATAATAAAAAATAAAAAAAAAAATGAGGAAGAAAATTTCTCTTCTGCTTTTTTTAAAAAAAAGGAAGATCTCTCCGTGTCCCAGCAACAGCACACTAAGTACGGCTTACAGCCAATGAGAAACCACCACAACCTTGAACTCTTGTTCTTCTCCAATGAACTTCTGTTCAAAACAACCCTCCCCACTGTCCTCCTAAAACATAATAAAAGCTGACTTTCCCTTTGACTCTTCATACTTGCCTAAGGTTCTGCCATTGCTTGCATGTCCTGAATTACAAGTGTCTGCTCTTCCTGAATAAACCCATTTTCTGCTACAAAAATAACTGGTTATTTGTTTTTTTAGTTTGATACTAGCAATGTGACTTCCTGCACTGGCTGTTTAATGGGGAAGGCTGGCATATCAATTTTGGAAAATAGAATTGAATGGCATGATTCATATATGAATTATTTGGTCTCTGAGACCCATACATTAGTTAACTATGAAATAAAATTGGGAGTTTCTCTCTCTCAAGAGTGATAAGACAAGCATTTCTCCTTTCAGCAAAAGAATGAAGAGGACTGATCTGTTGTGCCATCTACATATGTATATTGAACTGCCATATATCCATTAAATATCTGTCAAAGTTTCTTTAATAACAAGAAATTATTGTGCTCTAATGTCGAGTGAAAAAATACAAAGTTGCATGTGCCATATGAATATGACAATGTATAACTTCGTGAAAACATTCATTCACTTCGTTATTATTTACTAAATGCCTGGTATGTACCAGGAAATGTCAAAGTTCAGAAACAATGAAGATAAGAAGTCAAGGGTGATGTCTGGTCAGTACTAGGATGTGACGTTTGCCAGGGACCCAGGAATGCCAGAATCCAGCCCTGCAAACCATCCCTCTTTTCCTGGGAACTCTAAGTACAAATCACTAATGAAAGTACAAGTTCCACAGAGATGAACTCTCAGTTAAAATTACAGTGGGATACCTGAGCTTATACTTAAATAATTAAACTGACTTATGCTTTATCAGCCATGATTGGCAGGAAACCAGTATACACGCAAGGGGTTGAACAAAAGACAATCTCCTGAAGAGACTATTTAGAGAAGTTTGGACAAGGTTAAGGAAACAAGGGAAGATGAGGTACCCAGGGACTAGTAACAACAGGAATATTTTATCATTCTAGGCCTGATGGGTCAAGGGGGAAGACTAGAACACAGTGAGAATTAGAACCTTAGAAACGAGGCTAACAGGAATCATCATCTGCGGAAATGTAGCCAGTGCCCAAACCTTGGCCAACCTGGGGGAAAAGAGAAGACTATCTCAAACTTACCTGGCTCCCATACTCCAATCTCCTGTCAGTGCCTCTCCCTGCTTGAATCCATCCAGAGGCCCAAGTGACATCATTTGTAGAGGTCAACCTCGTGAAGCAGGGCCAAATGGATTATAATTTACACCCTTAAATCCCCCTTTCCTCTCAAACTATAAATTATGGGAGTGGAAAATTCTAGTATTCCCATGGAGGAGTTCTCATGAGAACAGAGAAAGACAGCCTAGGCTCCAAAACGTTTGGGGCTGACTTGCTTTGACATTTCTGCGGGATGAAGTGGAAGATGTAGAAAGTGAACATTCTTCCCTGAGGAATCAGGTGCCGCCTAGAGACGTGACAAGCATGAAGGTCAAGAGAAACACAGTGAACAGTGCAGATGCATAACACAGTGACCCAGCTTGCCGTGAACCAAGACTACTCAGGGGGCTGACTCAGACTAGAAACTCCTGCTCCCTTAAGGGCTTGTGGCTGGGGAGTGAGTGGGCGCAGGCCTTCTGGCATAATTAAGGCGGAGATGCTCTTCTTCCTCAAGAGGAATATAGTGACTAGAGTGTACTTATGTAAAGCATTACCAGTCTTCTAAAATTCAGAAAAACGTTGTGTTTGTATTTTCTCATAAAGATAACATGGCCAACAACAACAAAAGCTGCTTTTACTTAGGACTGTTGAGAATACAACTCTGGAAAAAGAATTGTTAAATATGAAAAGTTTTTATGGCTAAATGGCATATATTTATTTACATCTTGCAATGCAATATTTAAACAGATGATATTAATAGGTCACTTATAAGATTAATAAATAACATTTACAAAATTTTATCTGGAGAAATGCAGTTTCATGAAGAGTCAATCTCAGTAAAAGAATAGTCTCAGTCACTGTTTTGAGACACACATACATACATTCCAGAAAAGGAAAAGGATGACTATTTTTTTAAAGATGCATTGTTCAAAAGGTATGATTTTTTTTTATGTTCTGTCTCTCAAGGCTGTTGTCCTAATTTTCTCTTCAGAAATAAAACAAGAATTTGTGTACTGTATGGTTTTTAATTTTTTTGAAAATTAAGCAAAAGTCCACAATAATGGTTAAGTAGACTGAATTTTAAAAATAGACAATTTTGGGGTGCCTGGGTGGCTCAGTCATTGAGTGTTCAACTTCAGCTCAGGTCATGATCTCATGGTTTGTGGATTCAAGCCCCGGGGCGGTCTCTGTGCTGACAGCTGGGAGCCTGGAGCCTGCTTCGGATTCTGTGTCTCCTTCTCTTTCTGCCCCTCCCCCGACTCATGCTCTGTTTCTGTCTCAAAACTAAATAAACATTTAAATAAATAAATAAATAAATAAATAAATAAATAAATAAATAAATGAAATAAAAATAAACAATTTCAAAAATAGCAGAACTAAGCTTGTCTACGTCAATAACTAGAGAATAACTAGAGAAAAAAGGTATTTTTCATAATGGGTCATTGATACACTGAAAACTATTAGTCACGTATCTCAACTGGTACAAAGCAGTAATCAAGGATGAGGCACAAGATGAGAAAATGAGCTGATCTTTGTTATGCCAACTCAAGCATTATGCTACCATTCACCCTCCAAATAACACATTGTATGCAAAAATAATGTGCAGTGAGTACATTAAAATTCTATTGAAAAGGAGGAATATTCTGTCTTGCCCTGGGTCCTCAATCTTAGAAGGATCTGTCATGGGCAGAATAGTCCAGCAATGATCCACAATATAGCCCCTGAGAGGCCACCCCATGGTGTGAAGGAAACGTATACAAGGATGATGTCTCTCTGATACTCAGGGTGGAAGTGGCAATCTATTTCCTTTTACTACACGTGGAAACGTGGAAAGAGAGAGAAGATAAGGAACAGCAGGGACACTGACCAAAGCAGTGAGGGACCTTCCTTTTAACATGTACCCCATGTATCCTATTTGAAGTTAAAGCCTTAATTATTTAAAATAGAGAATTTCTGGGGTGCCTGGGTAGCTCAGTTGGTTAAGCATCCAACTCTTGGTTTTGGCTCAGGTCATGACCTCATGGCTTCATGAGTTTGAGCCCCACGTCCAGCTCTGTGCTGGCAGTGCAGAACCTGCTTGGGATTCTCCCTCTCTCCCTCTCTCTGCCCCTGCCCTTCTCATGCTGTGTCTCTCTCAAAATAGATAAATAAACTTTTAAAAAATAATAATAAAATAGAGTATTTTTAAGGGATGCCTGGGTGGCTCAGTTGGTTGAGCGCCGGACTCCTGATTTGGACTCAGGTCATGATCCCAGGGTGATGGGATTGAGCCCCACTCTCAGTGTGAAGCCTGCATAAGATTCTCACTCTCCCTCTGCCTTGCTTTCCCGCTTGCTCTCACTTTCTCTCTAAAATAAAAGAATAGAGTAATTCTAGTTGGGAAGTGAGGCAATGAAGAGGAGGAGGAGGAGGGATGCCTTCTGGTGAATCCCCATCAGATTCCTGGAATCCTCCCGATCTCCAGCTCTAATTAAGCTCTAAGTAATTTGTTGCCAGCACAATCCAACTGGCTTCTATTTGTTTCAGTGCTCTTACTATGGTTTCTTTAAACTCTTGAGGTCAAAGGTTAAGTTTATAACAACTCCTCCCCCTATCAGAAGACTTAATGGTTTCAGACACATAGAGAATATTCAATGACCATGTCTGGATTGAGAGGGATTGGTTCTGTATTATGAAGTACATAAGCAAATCAAGTTCTTGTCAAGGAGCATTTTCTAGAAATGCTTTCATATTATTTTAATACCAATTCATTCTATAAACAAGAAAGTCACAAAGGCATCATAAATGAAGAGTGACTGGTATTAAACAATACACATGCATACATATGCATACACATATGCAACACAGAATGGTGATGTGTTTTTTATTTTCAATCTCACTTATCTTTGAAGTTTAAAGTTTTCTTTTACAGTAGAAATTTAAATTTTTTTCTTTACTTGGGCATTATGTTTCTCTTCATTTTAATAGCCAAAGTGTAGTTTAATACCTTCATTTTCCCTTGGCCTAAATTCAACCAATCTTGCCTTTGTAAGCAAGACTTTGTTCTTTTGTCTCTGAAAAATAATGCCATTACTCTGTAAGAGCTCAGTTGGGCTGGAGGAGAGTGAGCTGTGTGGCAAGGTTTTGGAGTAGCCAGTTAAAGCAACAAGGCAAAAATGAAAAAAGACCTTTAGTTACTTATACAGATCTTCTTTGACTTACGATGGGATTATGTCCCAATAAACCCACTATAAGTTGAAAATATGGGAGTTGAAAAGGCACTTAATACACCCAATATACCAAACATCATAGCTTAGCCTAGTGTTCTTTAAATGTGCTTAGAACACTTTCATCAGCCCACAGTTGGGTATAATCATCTAACACAAAGCCTATTTTATAATATGTGTTGACTTGATGTAATAATTTACATGAGATCGTGTAATTTATTGAATATTGTACTGAACATGAAAAACAGAATGGTTGTAAGGATTGTAAGTATATGGGTTGTTTAGCCATACACTACTCAAAATTCAAAGTAGTTTCTACCAAATGGGTATTACTCTTGCTCCATCATAAAGCAGAAAAACAGTAAGTTGAAACTTCAAAAGTCAAGGATCATCTATATTAGTGGGGTTGGCCAGGTGCTATATGTGTACATGCTTATGCAAAACAAAGAAACACACACTTAGCCTGAAATGGGGAAAGATATTCCCACAGAAGGTGATAAGCCCAGAACAGGTAGTGAGAACTCTTTATCTCCAGGTAAGGAAGTGTTTCAGGCCTAAGGCCCCTTGGTGTAGGAGTCAAAGGTTGTGTAGAAGACCATGTCCCAAAATAAACAACAGCTAATCTTCAAGTAGGGGGACTTTGACAGCACCACGTGTTACATATAGCTCATCTTAAATTCACATGTTAATTGAAGGGCAATTTGTGTTCACTAATTGCCTTTATCCAAAAGAATAAAAGTTCTCCCAACTCTATGAAAGGTAGTCACAATTTGGAGCCAGCATTCAAAGTCAAATGTCTGTGAAGATAGGGAAACAGAGGTTTTCTCTTCCTTGAGATTTACGTTCAAAGAGATAGTTCCCAAGTTCCTGAAAAATGCATGGTGCGATTGAAAAGCTGGCAAAAGTCTTTTTGGTTTTTAGAAAGATTTACATATATATCAAAGGAACAAAGAAAGAATGCAAAAATAAAAGTTTTCTAAAGTAAACACTCTAAGAAAAAAAAGAGGGGAAATCTTTTGCTCCTTAAAAACTCCACTTTTTCCCTTTTTAGATTTGTATTCATCTTACAAAAGTACATGTGATTTTGAAGACCTTTGTTTCTTTTTTTAAATTTTTTTATTGTTTATTTATTTTTGTGAGTGAGAGACAGACAGAGAATGAGCAGGGGAAGGACAGAGAGAGACAGGGAGACACAGAATCGGAAGCAGGCTCCAGGCTCCACACTGTCAGCACAGAGCCCTACATGGGCTTGAACCCATGAACCGTGAGATCATGACCTGAGCAGAAGTCAGATGCTTAACCAACTGAGCCACCCAGGTGCCCTTATTTCTATTCTATGAAGAAGGAGTCATTCTAGGAAAGAAAAGAACTGCTATGTAAGAATGAGATGAGAGAGGCCACCTCCACTGCATATTTTTTTTCAAACAGTGTAACTTTGATCTTCTCTCTCAATCATTATTTACTATTTTTCTTATTTCCTTTATAAACCTTTCTCCTTTGTCTCTATGGGGAGAAAAACATCAACAAGTGGAGCAAGAGCAAAAGTCAAAAAGGAAGTGCACACTCTAGGTTAGTGGATAGATGGAGCCTGGTTTTGTGTCATCAAGTGATTCACCGAAGTCACACAACATGTAAGAGGTGGACCTGGGACTTGGACCACGGGTCTTCTGACGACATAGCTGCTAAATGAAAATCCCCTTGTGTCTTTCTTATTTACTGCATAAGTTTAAGAACTGTTGGGGCGTCTGGGTAGTGTAGTGTGTTAAGCCTCCATCTCCCGATTTTGGCTCAGGTCGTGATCTCACAGTTTCTGAGTTCAAGCCCTGCATCGCACTCTGTGCACTGACCTCACTGAACTTGCTTGGGATTCTCTCTCTCTCTCTTTCTCTCTCTCTCTCTCTCTCTCTCTCTCTCTCTCTCTCTCATTTTTTCTGGCCCTCCCGTGCTCACACCATGTCTCTCTCAAAATAAATAAACTTGAAAAAAAACAGAACTGTGCAAAAGTATGTAGAAGATAGAATTCAAATCATAAAATTATTATAGACATATACATATGGAGAACAGAAGTTTCAGAGTATGCTTCTTAAACAGTGATACATATCATCCAAATTAGGATTAAACTGTGAAATCATGTCCATCTGCTCTTACCTATTTTTGATTAGTTTTATATTAGGTTTATATCAGTAATCTTTCTTTTGAAAAGTTGCATTGCTAAAAAGAAAAGAATTTGAGAAGTAGTGGGAGAAATAATGATGCAATCAAGCCTGATTTCTACAGCCTGAAATTATTGGTTTGGAAAATTAGTACTTTGGGATAAATACAAAACTCCCTGTGATCGTGAAACTACGGGGGGTAGCCCAGGAATGAGAAGACACCAAGAGTTCATAGCTAATTTATTCCATTTAGCTTTTGATTATAGAGTTTACCTAGCAAGTAGGATCCAATTAAGGTGTGAATCATAATGCACCTGGGGACATTTGTCTGCATGCTCAGAGCTCTCTGTCACCACATGGGATTTTACAGGCACTCCAGGGCACTCCCAAGAGAGCAGCCAACAAAACGCTCAGAATCTAGTAAGCAAGACTTGAAAGCACTTCAGTGTTCTTTTCCTGAAAAGCAAAGGCCCATTTGGACAGTGCTACTTACTCATTCATATTATTAAGACCTGTCAAGAGCTCTTCCTACCAGACTAATAATAGCTTGAAGTCTAAAGTCTCTATGAGACACCAGGGAAAAAGGCTCCTCAAACCTCCCTTTCATAGAGTTACTCTGTGGAGATACTATGTCATTCCTGATGCTGATTTATGTTTACTCTAGGATAAGGCTCTACACTAGGCTTGACAGAGACATTGGCAATTATCTGAGTAAAGTGGTGACAACACTGAGAATTTTGCTCCATTTTTTACATGCCTCATCCTATACAGAGAATCCTATGTTCTTCTCTGGCCCCAGCTTTTGTAATGCAGAATATGGAAAAGATAAAGAATGAGGGAGGGGGCACCTGGGTGGCTCAGTCAGTTAAGAACCCAAATCTTGGTTTTGGCTTAGGTCATGATCTCACAGTTCGTGAGTTTGAGCCCCACATTGGGTTCTGCACTGATGGTGTGGAGCCTGTTTGTGATTGCACCATGTGTTAACAAGGCATAAAGAATTAGAAAGTCATAGGATATACACACCCAAATTTGGGTAAACAAGATTAAGTAAATAAGATTAGGCAAACTGGGCAAAGGCCCCCAGTATAGGACAAAGGTATAGGAATAGGAAGCCTCAGGATGAAAGCATCAAAAATGAGTTAAACAAGATTAGGCATTCAGGGCAGAAACGCCCCCCAATTTAGTATAATAGCAGAAAGCTGCTTTCACAGGAAGGAAGGACAAAAACAGAAAAACAGGACTTTAGACTGTAGCAGCACAAAGTTGCCCAGAGCTGGAGCTAATCAGCAAAAGAAAGGTGCCTTGCTGACCCTGAGGTAGCAGGCTCTGTCCTTGTCCCCTAGGCCAGTTTAGGTAAACCGAGGTGGTGCTTCATGTCTGCTGTAAACAACCTTCCACCCAGCTCCAGGATTTTGTTTTGTATTGACCCAAACCCCTAACCCCGCATATCTTCAAAACCCCTTTTCCCCACACCCATGAGTTAATGTTCACGATTCCATTGTCTCTTTGTGCAAGTCCATCACACTTGTAAGCCTTCTGATCCTAATAAAAACAGAGCAAGGACTCTTACTCAGGGCTCTTGTCTCCTCCTGGACATTAGCCTTCTTGCATTTTAATCCTGCATCTGCTATGTTGCTGGACAAGAGAGCACTTCAGACCTGGAGTCTACGACAAAGAATGAGGCAGGACTATGAGTACTGTGGGTCAGTTGTAGGCCAGCTGGCAGTGCTAGACCCCTCTGAAGCCTCTAGGGAGGCAAGCTCCTTTCCCATTCTCCAGAAAAAGAAGGTTTCACCCATTGGTTCTACTCACTCTTTTTGGGACTGTTGGAGAACAGGCACATTCATGCAGGATCAAGCCAACCCTCCCTTCTACATCAGTCCATGCATCACACCAGTGCAAGCTCTTCTGAGCATCATCTACCCTTCTTATTGGCTCTTCCGTTATTTTTTCCGTCTACTGGATTATTGCTTTCAGTACACAACATTCTGTAACATCTCTCATCTTAAAGCTTTTTTTTTTTTTTTGTCCACCTCTCTCCTCCCAAACACTGCCTTATTTCTCTGCTCTATTTAAAGCAAAACCTTAAACAAATTTTCTTGACTTGCCACCCTTATTTCCTCTCCCTCTGTTCGGTCTTGATCTCACCCCAATCAAGACTGTATCCACATAACTCCAAAGCAAGTGTTCTTGTCAATGTCACCAGTGACTAGGACCTCTATTTAACGAGTGAGAAGTTCTTAGGTCTCAACTTGCTCAACAATTGATCACCTTCTCCAAATGTTAAATTGCCACAGGGTCTCAATCTTAGGACTCTTCCTCCTCATTATCCACACCACTTAGTCATTTGGTTCCATACCTTAAAGAGAACGCACACATTGATGTTTCCTAAATTTATATCTCTAGCTTTGATCTCTCTCTGGACCTTCAAACTTGAATAGTCAAATGTCTCTTTCATATATCCACTTACATGTCTAATCAGCATTTCAAATTTATCATCCCAAACCAAAATCCCTCCTGGACTCTTCTCTTTCTCTAATATTCCACAAGCAACTAATTGCCTCTCTATTCAAAATATATTCAGGGAGCGCCTGAGTGGCTCAGTCGGTTAAGTGTCCAACTTCGGCTCAGGTCACGATCTCACAGCTAGTGAGTTCAAGCCCCGCGTTGGGTTCTGTGCTGACAGCTCAGAGCCTGGAGCCTGCTTCAGATTCTATGTCTCCGTCTCTCTCTGCCCCTCCCCTACTCGTGCGTGCATGTGTGCACGCTCTCTCTCTCAAAAATAAATGTTTTATAAAAATTTTAATGTAAGTTAAGTCATGTCATTTACTTACCTAAGCCTTCCAAATGGCTTCCCATCTCATTAAGAATGAAATGTTTCACTCCCTTCCAACTGCACTGGCCTTTTTGCTATTCATAGAACAACTGATGCATGCTCCCTCCTCATGGCCTCTGTTTTTGCTTTCCCTTTGGCCTGGAAAACTCTTTGCCCAAATAACCACATGGTTCAATCCCTTGTGCTTTCAAGTATGGGTTCAAGTATGTTATTCATCATGGAACTCTTCATTGACCACCACTTTCCCATCTACCCGTTCTCTCTGCTCCCATTTATCTGCCTTCATTTTTTTTTCTTCATAGCACTTATCACCATTTGACATACACCTTTTAAAAAACATTATCTTCTGCCTTGAAATAGAATGTAAATGTAAACTTCATAAGAGCAGGAATTTCCTACTTTTGTTTTGCTATAACCCTAACATCTAAAACAGTGCCTGATATATAGTTGTCACTCAGAAACATTTTTGAAATGAATGAATGAATCATACTGAATCTCTCTCTAAGGATCTAGAGGGTGAAAATTTTCTCTGTGTTCATATTGATATAGGAAAGCTGAAGGGACTCCATCTTAGAAAGGCTCCATCTTTGCGGGGTGTTTTTGTTGTTTGTTTTTGTTTTTGTTTTTGTTTTTGTTTTTGTTTTTGTTTTTGTTTTTGCCAGGCCCCATTTCTGAATAAGCCAAAGAAGCTATGTTCCCACTTTAAGGAGAAAGCAAAAAAGTTAGTCATTCTCTGAGTTTTGTCCTAGGTCCCAAACACCTAATAACATCTAAGAGCCAGATCCCAAACCTGTTCCAGGACATTAGCTTTGAACAAACCTCTCTGCCACTGGCATCAACATCCCCTACCTTTGGTGATTTATGGAATAACACCTATTGTTGTTCACTTGGCATTTGCCTTTGATTAGACACTACCCTGGATCCTGAAGGAACACGTACCCTAGGTCCCTTTCCAGTATAAACCCCTAACTCCAAGTAACAACAAGACTCATGTTTCTTTCATTTCTGAGTCTCACAGACACTCCATCTGCTATCCTCTGTCACTTACCCCATTCAGTCAACTCTGCTTATACTTTCTCTGGTTCACTCTACTTTCACTTTCTCTGATTTCTTTTGATTTCTATCCTGCATGAGGCCAAGGACCCTCTTGGCTGGTCCTATGGGACCCCCGCTTCTGGGTCCTCGGACATAGCCTGCCTGCATCAATATTAAGATTCAATTTCCCCTTTTCACTGGCTTCAAGAATGCTTAACACCAAACTAGAGACCTATCTTTTAACCTCAACTCCAGCTGCCTTCCTCCTTTGTGTTCTGTCATGACTTTCCAATTAATACATTTTTTTATTTTGTAATTTTATTATATTAATTTTCATTACCTCCCTTAATTCCATTCTTTAAATTTGTGAAATATTAGCAAGGATGTAACTTATATTTCATGGTTAACAGATAAAACTTTTTTTTCCATTTATTTATTTTTGAGAGACAGAGAGAGCACAAGTGGGGAGGGGCAGAGAGAGAAGGAGACAGAATCCAAAGCAGGTTCCAGGCTCTGAGCTGTCAGCCCAGAGCCAGACGCAGGGCTCAAACTCACAAACTGTGAGATCATGACCTGAGCCGAAGTCGGACGCTTAACCGACTGAGCCACCCAGGCACCCCAACAGATAAAACTATTTTTAAAAAAAAGAAAAACAAATAAAGCCATGAAAATCTATCAATTTTTATTTTGTGATACAAAGAATTCTAAAAGAACTCTTCAGATCACTTATAAAGATACCTTTAAGAGTCTTCCTAAAATAGTTTTTATACCAGTCAAATAATTAAATTAAAATTAATATATTTATTTGGGTTTATTTCTGCAAAAAGCATGGGAAGACCAATTTTAGGAAAGTGTAGTTAAACCCTACAGGAATATGAAATTCCAAAATGATCTTTTTTCATGAGCTGGAATGATTTTCTTTTTTAAAAAATGTTATTTATTTATTTTTGAAAGAGACAGAGACAGCATGATCAGGGAGGGGCAGAGAGCAAGGGAGAGAGAGGATCCCAAGTAGGCCTTGTGTTGTCAGCACAGAGCCCAACAAGGGGCTCAAACCCAGGAAACAATGAGATCATGACCTGAGCCAAAATCAAGAGTTGGTCACTTAACCTACTGAGCCACCCAGGAGCCCCAGAATAATTTTCAATGGTCTCCAAACAGTATTTTCTTATTAGTAATATATTTTAATAATGATGTTGGAAAAATAGGCAAGTCTTTTTTTTTCCCCCCTGAAAAGATGCATACACACACATTAGGAAGTAATTCCTAATCAGACTCTAATGGATTTTGTGTTAGTTTCTTGGAGAGACTGTTTTTTGGCAAGGTAAACATATTTGCAGAAGAAAATGATTCAACTTTAGCCGCATGTCATTTTTGAATGAAAATAACATTTTACTCATCAAGCAACTGGTTACTGACTTGATTCAGTATTCCCTCCACCCTTCAACAAGCTGATGAACAACTAAATTCCTTTTTTATAAACCCTTGAAATTGGCCTTTGATTTAAAGTGCATTGAGAACGTGGGCTCAAGAACAGTTGAAAGAAGTCATTCACCAAATATTCTCTTCTGAATGATCACTGACTACACTATAGCATACAAGTGCACTTCTGAATGAGTATTTGTGTATGTGTGTGTGTGTATGTGTGAATTGCAAAGTAAAACATAATAAATACATAGGGTACATATTGTACATGAATTTAATAAAATTTTTTAAAACCCCAAGTTAAAATTTTTTCCTTGAAAGATGAAATCTTAGTTTCACTCTGTGATAGGCAGAATTTTAACATGGCCCCTATCTTAGTCTATTCCAGCTACTGTAACTAAATACTACAGACTGGGCAGCTTATCAACAGAAATTTATTACTCATGGTTTGGAGGCTGGAAGGCCAAGATTAGGGTGCCAGCATGGTTGAGCGAGGGCCCTCTTCTGTGTCGAAAATATTTCTCTCCAAGTTCTCAACTTCTCTCCAAGTTCTCTCCAAGTTCAGGGGGCAAAGTATGTCCCCTGAGCCTCATTTATAAAAGTACTAATCCCATTCGTGTGAGCCTTGCCCTCGTGACATAGGCACTTTCCAAAGTCCCCACCTCCTAATACCATCATTTTTGTGGGTTAGAATTTCAACATACGAATGTGGGGGACATTCAAATCCTACAAGCCCCCAAGATTCCCACCCACCATAGTACTCACCCTATATAATCCTCTCCCTTCAAATGTGGGCAGAAACTGTGAACATAATAGGATTTTACTCCTGTGACCAGGTTACTTAGCAGTTAATCAACTGGGATATCATCCTGAGCAGGCCTGATCTAATCAGAGGACATTTTAGAACTATATTAGGCTTTCAAAGGTGCAACCTCAGAAAGATAGGCCCCTATTGGCCCTGAAGAAGTAAACTTCCCTCAGTTCTACAGCTGCCAGAAATACATTTTGCCACCTGAGCATGGAAGAGGGCAAAGCCCCCAGATAAGAACCCACCCCCCAGGCACATCTTGATTACAGCCCTCTGAGGAGCCCTACCATGGAGGGCCCCGCTAAGCCTTAATTGGATCCCTGATCCACTGAAACTATGATATAATTAATGTGTATTGTGTTAAGCCACTAAGTTTGTGGTAATTTGTCACACAGCAACAGAAATCTAATACACATGTCAAATTTAAATGTTAAATTTGATAAGTGCAGCAGCCTAAAAATAGAGTTAAGATTTTTTAAAGGTTATGAATCCATGAGGGAAAAATAATTATTATTGTGGCAAGGCTAATGTAAAGTTTGTTTCAAACAGATGAACACAGGGGAAGGGAAGGAAAAATAAAATAAGATAAAAACAGAGAGGGAGGCAAACCATAAAAGACTCTTAACAGAGAACAAACTGAGGGTTGCTGGAGAGGAGATGGTTAAGAGATGGGCTAAATGGGTGATGGGCATTAAGGAGGGCTCTTGTGATGAGCACTGGGTGTTACATGTAAGTGATGAATCACTAAATTCTCTTGAAACCAATACTATGCTATATGTTAACTTGAAATTAAATTTAAAAAAAAAAAAACTTTGCTTCAACTATTGAATGGCACTATATATATTTTCTGACCATGGTTTGGCAAAATTGAAAATATTGGCATCTTTCAATTTAAAATGTTTAAATAATTTTTTAAATGTTCAAAGAAGGTAAAATAGCAAAAAGTCATTTAGAATATCACAGTTAATGTCTCTAATAATTAGCATGGCAATGAACACATTGCTAATGAAGTAGAAAACATAGATTTGATTAAATATGGAGTAACTAAAAGTCTTATAATAATTTTTGAAGTAAAGTGGCAGGACAGATGCATTATTCTAGAACAATAACAACAACAACAAAAATCTCTTTTTGCTGACAATACTTCTCTTCGGGCTGAATTTTGATGTTAGGATTCTCACCTAACATATTCCTATGTTAGGAATACCACCCCAAATAGCAGCCTAGCCAGATTGAGTGAATTATAATCCTACTTCTGATTTAAAGGTCACAAATTTTGCCAAGTCTCACTTGTGAAGCTGGGGTCAGCTTTAGAATCACATAATTAGGCACAATGCAGTTCACATGACAGACATCACATCATATAAAAACCTTTAGTCTTTAGGGAGCTGGAGATCAACAAGGAAGTTAAATCTGACAGACTGCCCGGATTCCAGCTCATCACCAAAGCGAAGGTGTTATTAATGGTCCAGCTCTCACATTTCTTAGAGATTCTAAGTGACTCCTGCATGTATGCAATTTAAGACAGGCTGGCTAAGTAGGAATGGCACAAAAACAGTTTGAGAGGAGACACTAGTTATAAAGTAGAGCTAAACCTCTGGCTTTTTAATATATCTCCTTTCTTTCCTGTTCAGCTATTCTATCTTCCTTCCGGGGATTGATGGATTTGCATTTTGAAAACAGGTCTCTGTTACTTGCTCTCAGAGCAGCTTGTACTTGTATTTTGCAGCACTTTGCATGCTTGTGATTATTTAATAATTTGTAAATATTTACTGATCATCCATTTTCTTGGGGATTCTCTGAGCTTTATGTGGGCAAGTCTGTACCTCTAGGATCTGCCACAATTTCCCTGGTGGCCAGCAAACACCAGGAGCATAAAGGAGATATTCAGTAAAGCCTTGTTTTTGACTTGTCTTTAGAGCTCCTTTTCTGAGATTTGGTTCTCCATTCATACTTTCCCTGATTTATCCCTATTAAAATTGCAGCAGAGCAGAAAAACATAGCAGTGATTTCCTCTGAAACTCAAATTCTTCTAGGAGAGTAGTTCTTAACCAGGAATCTTTTTTTTTTCTTTCTAAAATTCCAATGTCCACGTCCCATTAAATTAAAATCTCTGGGGGTTGGAGTTTAAGCATCAGAAAATTTCAAGTCCCTGGATGATTCAGTTAGCACTGAGAACCACAGCACTAAGCCTGAAGTTCCCAAATTTCAGGGTGTAGAGAATCAGCTGGAGTGGCTGTGAAAAACTTGTATCTCTCAGTCTCAATGTGATTGTCTAGAGAGTTGTTCCAAGTCCTCTCCTTTGCCACTTAAGTATGCAATGCCTTCCCACTGTGGATGGGCCATGCTTTCCCACCCCTTGGTTTCTGCTGAGCCATGTGACTTGTTTTAACCAATGGGATGTTACCAGATGGGACACAGGCAGAGCCTTGAAAGAACACCTAAGTGATCTAGCTTGCACACTGGCCTTTCTTCCATTGCCACGGGGGGAATATGTTTGGCCTAGCTGGGGTGGTCTCAGGAGGAGGATCAGAGATCAATGGAGCAGACCCAAGTTCAGCCAGCTAAGCCCAACCTAGTTCAGCAGATTCCCAGGTGAATGTGAAAGCCCAGACAAGATTAGCAGAGCTGCCAGTCAATCCTCACCCCAGATCAACCAACTCCCCTTTCAACCTACAGATGTGGGTGCAAAATGCTTCTTGAGGTTTTGCGGTTGTTCATAATATAGCAATAGATAATGGATATAATCCTATATCCTAGATATAGGATTTTTGAAAGAATCTTGGTCAAAAATAATGATTCCAACACAGTCCCTGGGACTTTACACATAGTGGAGGTATTGGGCTGCTCTGAATTTTTATCTGTTGGTCACTTTTCAGGCTTCAGTGTACGGCATTTTATTGTTGTTTTGTTGTTGTAAGTGTTCTGATTCGTTTTCTTGGGTGGAGAGGGGACGGAGATACTCTTCATTACCTTGACCACTCACATGTAGTTTTGCTGCGTTTGGCAGGGCACTTACTTCTCTCTACTGGAGTCAGAACCACAAAGGAAACTCAAGCCAGGATGCCATTCACAACAGAATTTCTATTGCAAGACCCCCAAACTTTCATCTTGGGGTCACAGGCCTATTTAGAAGGTTGTGTCCTCATTCACTAAAGAACCTAAGTCTTCTGTTTCAATAAAAGGATGAAACAAATGAAAAGCGAAAAGTAAACACGACCCTTAGATTAGACTAAATTCAAGTAATGGATGACTTCTCTGAAGCAAAATCACATTGCCCAGCAATGCCTCACTTCCCTCTGGTTCTTTTTTCTTCGATACAGACCCAGAGTCCAACAGTTTTTGAAGGTCATTTTCTTCTTACCAAATGTCATTCGATGAAATCTAATCTTGAATTTTACTATTATATAGACAATGTCTCATTTAAGACTCAGAAAAAACACAAAGATTTAAAATAATGTTTGTGATGCTTTAAAAAAAACAAAAAATAAATGAACTGTTAAAAAAAAAAAAAAAAAAAAGCAATGGGCCCAAAATGTGTGGCACTTGGGTTAGGCCCACAACATCAACCCAACATTTAATACCTGACCCAACCGCAGTTTCAACCTTTCCCCAATATGTAATCCTAACCAGCCAGTTGGAAATTTTCTAGCCAGCATCAATGAGGTAATCTTCCTCATAGACCCTAACATTCTGCCAAAGAAAGGGGACCTTGCCCAAAATAATCCTTTTTTAAATTTGTGACTTCCTTGTCCCAACTTTTCTCTGCCTTTAAAACTCTCTCCCCTTCTGTAGCCCTCTGGAAGTCCTTTCTGTCACTACTGAGCCTATGGCCTGATTCGTGAATTGTTCAATAAAGCCCGGTGGTTCTGCGGATTTTTGCTGGGCTGGTTCACATGTCTAGAGGAAGTCCAGCTGTCAACTGATCTAGGCTGGTTGTTGTGGGTTGAACTGTGTCCCCTCAAATTTCTACAGAAGTCCTAAGTCTTAGTACCTCACAATGTGACCTTATTTGGAAAATTTTATGCAATTGTCTTTTAAATCAGATAGAAGAAAATAGTTTCAAACTTCCTATTTGATAAAGGACTTGTATTCAAAATATACAAAAATTCTGAAACTTGACCATGAAAAAATTAAGAACCCAATTTTTAAAATGGACAAGAGATCTGAACAGACACCACACCAGAAAAGATACACGGATGGCAATCAAGCGTATGAAAAGATGTTCGACAACATTTGTTACTAGGGAAATGCAAATTAATACAACAATGAGATAGCATCACACACCAGTAGAAAGGCCAAAATCTACAACACCTGACAATACCAATTGTGTGTGGCGATGAAGAACGAAAGGAACTCTCATCCATTGCTGGTGAGAATCCAATATGTTGCAACCACTTGGCAAGACAGTTTGGGGCAGCAAGACAGTTTGCTTACAAAGCTAGAGTTTATCTCACCATATGATCCATCAATTGTGCTTCTAGGTATTTACCCAATGTTCTCTATTAAAACGGAGGTATATTTGAATTATTAGCCTTTATTAACATGAAAAAATAGAATCATCAGGCTCTGAAAAGTGTTAATAATCCTAACATGCTTAATGGACATGGTGAAAACATTTATAATGAACTTAGAAGTCATTAGAGCTTATCTAACCCAAGTTATACATAACCATTGCTTCTCTTCCTTTCATTAGCAAGCTCTTTTCCTTACATCTTATTAGCACTATCTCTAGAGGGGAAATGAAACTTTTTTCTTTTGTTTGTTTTAATACAGTCTTTGGGGGAAGGAGGGAGGAAGGAGGCTATGAGTACTACTGACAAATTTTACTGATTGCCACTAGCATTTCCAAAGTTTGGTCTTTACTTTCATAAGAATCATATTTGAAGGGCGCCTGGATGGTTCAGTTGGTGGAGTGTCCAACTTCGGCTCAGGTCATGACTTTGCAGTTTCTGGGTTCAAGCCCCATATCTGGCTCTGTGCTGACAGCTCAGCCCCCTCCCCCCCTCAAAAAATAAAATGAAATAAAATAAACATTTTCAAAAAAGAGTCATATTTGAGCTGCTTGTTAAAAATTCATTTTTACACAACCCATATCACCCTTCCTAAATCATATTTTTTTAGAAGCTGAACCCTAGGGACCTGCATTTTTTTATAGGCTCCCAGCCAATTTCAAAGGACTTACATCTGAAAATCAGTGGCCTCTACATTCTTTATGTCCCATACTGCCCTGAATAAACAGGACTTGATTTTAACACAATGATCCTAGGGCACACTGAAAATAGACCCTGCTTATTAAGTTACTGAGAACCTAAATCAATATTTCTCAAATGTGAGAGGACAGTCTTCAAAATTTCCTGGGTCTTCTTGCTAAAAATACAAGGTACTAGCCACCACCCCATATCCACTAAATGGGAATTCGAAAACAAGTCTCCTGAGTGAAGTCTGGTGCATACGAAACTACTTTAACTCCTATATTATTAAATGGTACAGTGAAAAGAATTAAGTTTAGCTTTGCTGAGTTCACGGTACTCAGGGAAATTGTCTGGTACTGCGACTCTCCCTTGTAGAGAATTACAATGTTTAAAATCAGGCCAATGCATGCGAACACTTGCCCAAAGTTACGTGATAAAAACAGAAATAACAACAAAAGAGAGATTTAGGTAAGAATGATCTAGAGAGGTCAACACAAAGAATGACAGCTTGGAGGATCTATTTACTTGAAATCTATTTGTTACCTCTATATCCATGACCTGATAGGAAGAAAAATATCCAATTGGGAAATAAGGCAAATGTGGAAGGCATGACCTCCCCGTGTCATCCTGGGACACTGTTTAATAGGTTCCCTTAAGGATTAGTTACTTAGGGGATATACCAGTGTTTGACTTTCCTCTTTACTTTTACTATAGCTCAGACCCTGAAGTTACATGTAAACTTGTAGACTTCTGTCCTTTAGAAAAAGATAGCCACACAGGTTATGGTTTTATCATCCTGTAAAACATTAACTATTTTGTATAAACTTAGCAGTCTCATTCTAACATTCTTTGTTAAAAATGTTTTTCTTAATCCACATATAAATCCTTGTCCCTCAAATGCTCTGAATAAACTTACCATCATACTAGTCTCCTCATTCATTAGCTGAAAAAAGTCTTTGATGACACTGCCCATTCTATATTTGTGTAAGAACCACATATTTAACTTTTGAGAATTACACTTGGCAATTCTCTTAAATGTTATTGTAATGTATGTAGAGGTATTAGTTTTTCTTCCTCTCTCTTACCTGACACTCCAAAAATATTCTCATCCTGAGAATATTTTTTAAATCCTGAGAATCTTATCCTAATCATTCCTTCAAATGTTTTCATTTCTGTGTTCTTTACCTCGCCTCTTAGCACCCTTTTTACCTATATGCTGGCACTTTACGTCATCAATATATTTAGATTTTCTTTTATTTTATGCATTCCTCTTGCCTTCTGAGAGACTGCTAATCTTCCAAGTCACTTATTCTTTACCTGTGTCCCTCCCGCTTTTTGTCTTATGCTTTATTTTTACCAGTAGATTTTTCCTAAGTTATATTTCCATTTCCCTGTAATTTCTCATTGTCCTTAAATTTCTTGTTTTCATTTGCTAATGTCTTCCTTATCTACTCAAGGATTCTTAATATGCTTTATTTTTTATTTTTGTTCTGTTTCTACCATCAATCCAGCTTGAGAGGGCATATGCTGCTTAGCCGTTATTCCTTCTTCATGATAGCTGTAGTCCTCAGGTGTCTTGTCGTTTGGGATGGTGAGCCTGTGTTTTCTTCTGACGCCACTCTGCCTGGTACTTGCCTTTTGTAAAGTGGAGGGGCTAGAGATCCAGCCTAGCAAGGTCTTGCACTGTCCTGATTTTTCCCTGCCGGCAACATAGTGAAGAGGCAGATAATGACCGCACCAGAGCAAAGTCAGGGAGAGAGGCAAGAGCACAACTCAGAAGTTTGTCTCCCTTGACTGCCCTTGTGGAAACAGGTCCTCACAGCTCTCCACTCATCTCCAGCTTCCCCAGGGCTTCCTTCAGTATTGTTGATTCTGTTACTCTGAGTTTCCAGAATTTATACATCTCCTTTACTTCATAGTTTGTTCAGGGTTCATTTGGGGGCAGAGGAGCCAGAAGCCCACCAGCCAGAAGCACCGTCTTAACATGAACCTATAAGCTCCATTCTGTGAAGAGCCTGCTTCTTCAGGGTATTCACTGCCTCACGGAAGCCTTGTGAGTTTGTCTGATTGACAGACCTCAGATCACATGTCTCTGCTCATACGAAAGTGATTCGGAGAGACTGAGTTGGCTTCTAACTTCAGACAGCAACACGAACTGTGTGGGAAATATTTTGTGAAAAGTATTCACAAAAGGGTCAGCAGCTATGAAGTTGACAAAAGTCTGCCGCACTGATGATGTATCTTACAATAAAACTAACTGTTGTATCAGCTCAAAAGTAGACATTTTATTTGAAGAACTTCAAAGAAACATATCTGGAGGGGATGAAGAATATAAAACACCATATATTTGCTAGCAAGAATGAAATACCTTTTTTATAAAGAGACTGACTATTCCAATAATAGACTACCCTTTTAAGATAGCATGCAATGAGCTGAAAAAACTAAAAGGTATCATTTTTATCAAATGCAGAATTAACACATACAATTAAAAATTAAAACATTAGTGTGATTAATCAAAATATGTTCCAATTTATTCCACCTTTCTATCACCTTCTATTTCCTGAATTATTTATTAAATTACTTATTTTATGAAAACATGTCATTGTACCAACCAACAGGTGTTTAGAACAAAATTAAGCAAATGATGTAGTATGAATTTCCTAATAAATTTTGTCTCCTCTGAGATTTCTCTTACTCTCTCATGAATTCAAGTATTTAAAGGATGTTAGCTGTATTTTTCAGCACTTCTGGAACCTATAGCATGTCTAATCTACATTAATGGCACAAAAAGAAGTCATTGTATTGTTTTCCTATATGGGACAGATAATTTTCCACATTTCTCACTGCAAAGTTCCTGCTGCTGTCTCATTTCAGCCATGTATTCTGCATCTTTGTAAGGCCTCAAAAAATGTTTTCTAACATTTTTGTTAATCATAGCAAGGCACTCTCTGAGATCAAGCTTCTCTGGATGGTTTTATTCATCCATTCTAGAATGAGGATAGCCCTATCCAGAGTCAGTATTTGAGAACCGAGTGCCTTCATCTCAGTTCCCTCTCTCATCAACTTAAGGGCTTAAAGATACTTTCTTCTTAAATCTGTGAAGTGTAGCTTGATTTATACAGCCCTCAGGTCAGTTTGATTGTGATTCATTTATCTGGGCATGTTTGCTGGACAAAGGTTGGATATTTCCCGATCCAGCTGTCAGAATTTACAGTGATTTGATCATTGCAACATCTGGGGATTCAGGTACACCCAATATGTCAGTGGGTAGGAATTTACAATGACAATTTAATAAAGCAAGAGACAACATGGCTAAGAGAGGAAGAGTTTATACAGAGTTTGTTCAGATGAGTCTAATGAGTCAGAGATCCTACCACTACAGTCTTCCCTTACACCATTTGGAGTGCCTCAGGAAACAGAAGCAGGTGGGCTGCAGCAGACATAGTAAGCCTTAGAAGGAACACAGTGATTTAGAGTCTTTGGGCTGATATAGCCCAAAGAGAAAACAGTGGTTGCCCTTTACCCTCCTTGGTTGTATAACAGAGGATTGGACGAGAAGGAAGGTCATTGTAAGTGAGGACACAGACTAGGTACATAAATTTAGTTTGCCCTTAGAATTCTTTTTTTTGGGGGGGGGCAGGGGGATAGGGGGTGCCTGAGTGGCTAAGTTGGTTAAGCATCCAACTTGGGCTCAGGTCATGATCTTGCAGTCTGTGAGTTCGAGCCTCGCCGATGCGGGGCTGACAGCTCAGAGCCTGGATCCTGCTTCAGATTCTGTGTCTCCCTCTCTTTCTGCCCCT
>NW_024412395.1:86800734-86805328 GCF_014898765.1 Herpailurus yagouaroundi | reverse complement strand
TCTCTCTCTCTCTCTCTCTCTCTCTCTCTCTCTCTCTCTCTCTCAAAAGTAAATAAATAAATAAATAAAATTCTTTTTTTAATGTTTTTTTTTAATGTTTACTTATTTTTGGGAGAGAGAGACAAAGCACGAGCAGGGGAGGGGGAGGAAGACACAGAATCCAAAGCAGGCTCCAGGCTCTGAGCTATCAGCCCAGAGCTCAATGCAGGGCTTGAACCCATGGACCATGAGATCATGACCAGAGCCAAAGTCGGACACTTAACTGACCGAGCCACCCAGTCACCCCAGTTTTTTATTTTGAGAGAAAGAGAAAGCAGCACACATGTGCACTGGGGAGGGGCAGAGAGAGAGAGGGAGAGAGAGAATCCCATGCTGTCAACTCAGAGCCTGACATGGGGCTCGAACTCACAGACTGTGAGATCATGACCTGAGCTGAAATCAAGAGTTGGATGCTTAACCTCACTGAGCCCCTGCTCTTAGAATTCTGATTGGATTTTTGGATAGAGTAATAATTTTGAGTTCTTCAAGTCATCATCTGATTCAGCCCCTAGGAAACTTGCCAAAGTTCTGGATAACAATGGAGGTAGAGACAATGTGGAGAGGGAAAGTGACAATAAATTAGATCAATCAGTGTTTGAAGAGAACAACATCATGAGAAATATATGAGCAACTTAAGGCCCACAAACCAAGTCTGTTTGGGCTGGGAGGTGGTTTTATACAAATGGGGGAACAGGGGAATGATTCCCATCTAGTTCGATGCGGTGACCAGGGGAGCACGGCAAAAGAATGGCCACCAAAATGAGAGAAAGGTGCTGAAGCAGCTTTAGGAAGCACACACTAGCCATTCAGTGATTATTGGAAAGAAAAGGATGCCCCAACATGGTCAGGAGGCAGGTGCCATTCAACAACACAAAAAAGACACCTCCCAGGATTCTAAATGGCAAAGAATAGTGTTAAGGGACAGGCCATGAGTCAGATGACTGAGGTTCTGGTGACGTTCCCAGTTACCCTTGGGCCAGAAATTGGTTTATGTTTAATCACTACTACTTTCATGTTTCTTATCTGTTCCTCCTCCTGCTTAAAATGGAATCACTAGCTAACTTTTGAGAAGATATGGAGGGATGGCGGCTTAGGAGGACGCTGGGCTCACCACGCATCCTGCTGATCACTTAGATTCCACCTACACCTGCCTAAATAACCCAGAAAACCACCAGAGGATTAGCAGAACAGAGTCGCCGGAGCCAAGCGCAGACGAGAGGCCCACGGAAGAGGATAGGAAGGGCGGCGAGGCGGTGTGCGCTCCACGGACTGGCGGGAGGGAACCGGGGCGGAGGGGCGGCTCGCCGGCCAAGCAGAGCCCCCGAGTCTGGCTTGCAAAAAGCGGAGGGGCCTGACGGACTGTGTTCCGACAGCAAGCGCGACTTAGCGGCTGGGAGGTCATAAGTTAACAGCTCTGCTCAGAAAGCGGGAAGGCTGGAGGACAAAGGGAAGGAGAGCTGCTGAGCCCCCGGACGACAGAGCTCAGTTTGGTGGGGAACAAAGGCGCTCGCCAGCGTCATCTCCCCCGCCCAACCCCCAGCCAAAATCCCAAAGAGAACCAGTTCCTGCCAGGGAACTTGCTCGCTCCGCCCAAACACCCAACTCTGCGCTTCTGCGGAGCCAAACCTCCGGCAGCGGATCTGACTCCCTCCTGTTGCCACAGGGCCCCTCCTGAAGTGGATCACCTAAGGAGAAGCAAGCTAAGCCTGCCCCTCCTGCCCCTGTGCACCTTGCCTACCCACCCCAGCTAAGACGCCAGATCCCCAGCATCACAAGCCTGGCAGTGTGCAAGTAGCCCAGACAGGCCACCCCACCCCACAGTGAATCCCGCCCCTAGGAGAGGGGAAGAGAAGGCACGCACCAGTCTGACTGTGGCCCCAGCGGTGGGCTGGGGGCAGACATCAGGTCTGACTGCGGCTCCGCCCACCAACTCCAGTTATACACCACAGCACAGGGGAAGTGCCCTGCAGGTCCTCACCACACCAGGGACTATCCAAAATGACCAAGCGGAAGAATTCCCCTCAGAAGAATCTCCAGGAAATAACAACAGCTAATGAGCTGATCAAAAAGGATTTAAATAATATAACAGAAAGTGAATTTAGAATAATAGTCATAAAATTAATCGCTGGGCTTGAAAACAGTATAGCTGACAGCAGAGAATCTCTTGCTACAGAGATCAAGGGACTAAGGAACAGTCACGAGGAGCTGAAAAACGCTTTAAACGAAATGCATAACAAAATGGAAACCACCACGGCTCGGATTGAAGAGGCAGAGGAGAGAATAGGTGAACTAGAAGATAAAGTTATGGAAAAAGAGGAAGCTGAGAAAAAGAGAGATAAAGAAATCCAGGAGTATGAGGGGAAAATTAGAGAACTAAGTGATACACTAAGAAGAAATAATATACGCATAATTGGTAACCCAGAGGAGGAAGAGAGAGGGAAAGGTGCTGAAGGGGTACTTGAAGAAATAATAGCTGAGAACTTCCCTGAACTGGGGAAGGAAAAAGGCATTGAAATCCAAGAGGCACAGAGAACTCCCTTCAGACAGAACTTGAATCGATCTTCTGCACGACATATCATAGTGAAACTGGCAAAATACAAGGATAAAGAGAAAATTCTGAAAGCAGCAAGGGGTAAACGTGCCCTCACATATAAAGGGAGACCTAAAAGACTCGTGACTGATCTCTCTTTTGAAACTTGGCAGGCCAGAAAGAATTGGCACGAGATTTTCAGTGTGCTAGACAGAAAAAAATATGCAGCCGAGAATCCTTTATCCAGCAAGCCTGTCATTTAGAATAGAAGGAGAGATAAAGGTCTTCCCAAACAAACAAAAACTGAAGGAATTTGTCACCACTAAACCAGCCCTACAAGAGATCCTAAGGGGGACCCTGTGAGACAAAGTACCAGAGACATCACTACAAGCATAAAACATACAGACATCACAATGACTCTAAACCCACATCTTCCTATAATAACACTGAATGTAAATGGATTAAATGCGCCAACCAAAAGACATAGGGTATCAGAATGGATAAAAAAACAAGACCCATCTATTTGCTGTCTACAAGAGACTCATTTGCTGTCTACAAGAGACCTGAGGACACGTTTAGATTGAGAGTGAGTGGATGGAGAACTATTTATCATGCTACTGGAAGCCAAAAGAAAGCTGGAGTAGCCATACTTATATCAGACAAACTAGACTTTAAATTAAAGGCTGTAACAAGAGATGAAGAAGGGCTTTATATAATAGTGACAGGGTCTATCCATCAGGAAGAGCTAACAATTATAAATGTCTATGTGCCGAATACCGGAGCGCCCAAATATATAAAACAATTACTCATAAACATAAGCAACCTTATTGATAAGAATGTGGTAATTGCAGGGGACTTTAACACCCCACTTACAGAAATGGATAGATCATCTAGACACACGGTCAATAAAGAAACAAGGGCCCTGAATGAGACATTGGATCAGATGGACTTGACAGATCTATTTAGAACTCTGCATCCCAAAGCAACAGAATATACTTTCTTCTCGAGTGCACATGGAACATTCTCCAAGATAGATCATATACTGGGTCACAAAACAGCCCTTCATAAGTTTACAAGAATTGAAATCATACCATGCATACTTTCAGACCACAATGCTATGAAGCTTGAAATCAACCACAGAAAAAAGTCTGGAAAACCTCCAAAAGCATGGAGGTTAAAGAACACCCTACTAACGAATGAGTGGGTCAACCAGGCAATTAGAGAAGAAATTAAAAAATATATGGAAACAAATGAAAATGAAAATACAACAATCCAAACGCTTTGGGACGCAGCGAAGGCAGTCCTGAGAGGAAAATACATTGCAATCCAGGCCTATCTCAAGAAACAAGAAAAATCCCAAATACAAACTCTAACAGCACACCTAAAGGAAATAGAAGCAGAACAGCAAAGGCAGCCTAAACCCAGCAGAAGAAGAGAAATAATAAAGATCAGAGCATAAATAAACAATATAGAATCTAAAAAAACTGTAGAGCAGATCAACGAAACCAAGAGTTGGTTTTTTGAAAAAATAAACAAAATTGACAAACCTCTAGCCAGGCTTCTCAAAAAGAAAAGGGAGATGACCCAAATAGATAAAATCATGAATGAAAATGGAATTATTACAACCAATCCCTCAGAGATACATTATTAGGGAATACTATGAAAAATTATATGCCAACAAATTGGACAACCTGGAAGAAATGGACAAATTCCTGAACACCCACACTCTTCCAAAACTCAATCAGGAGGAAATAGAAAGCTTGAACAGACCCATCACCAGCGAAGAAATTGAATCGGTTATCAAAAATCTCCCAACAAATAAGAGCCCAGGACCAGATGGCTTCCCAGGGGAGTTCTACCAGACGTTTCAAGCAGAGATAATACCTATCCTTCTCAAGCTATTCCAAGAAATAGAAAGGGAAGGAAAACTTCCAGACTCATTCTATGAAGCCAGTATTACTTTGATTCCTAAACCAGACAGAGACCCAGTAAAAAAAGAGAACTACAGGCCAATATCCCTGATGA
>NW_024412395.1:86783357-86795734 GCF_014898765.1 Herpailurus yagouaroundi | reverse complement strand
AAAATTCTCAATAAGATACTAGCAAATCGAATTCAACGGCATATAAAAAGAATTATTCACCATGATCAAGTGGGATTCATCCCTGGGATGCAGGGCTGGTTCAACATTCGCAAATCAATCAACGTGATACATCACATTAACAAAAAAAAAAGAGAAAAACCATATGATCCTGTCAATCGATGCAGAAAAGGCCTTTGACAAAATCCAGCACCCTTTCTTAATAAAAACCCTTGAGAAAGTCGGGATAGAAGGAACATACTTAAAGATCATAAAAGCCATTTATGAAAAGCCCACAGCTAACATCATCCTCAACGGGGAAAAACTGAGAGCTTTTTCCCTGAGATCAGGAACACGACAGGGATGCCCACTCTCACCGCTGTTGTTTAACATAGTGCTGGAAGTTCTAGCATCAGCAATCAGACAACAAAAGGAAATCAAAGGCATCCAAATTGGCAAAGATGAAGTCAAGCTTTCACTTTTTGCAGATGACATGATATTATACATGGAAAATCCGATAGACTCCACCAAAAGTCTGCTAGAACTGATACATGAATTCAGCAAAGTTGCAGGATACAAAATCAATGTACAGAAATCAGTTGCATTATTATACATTAACAATGAAGCAACAGAAAGACAAATAAAGAAACTGATCCCATTCACAATTGCACCAAGAAGCATAAAATACCTAGGAATAAATCTAACCAAAGATGTAAAGGATCTGTATGCTGAAAACTATAGAAAGCTTATGAAGGTAATTGAAGAAGATTTAAAGAAATGGAAAGACATTCCCTGCTCATGGATTAGAAGAATAAATATTGTCAAAATGGCAATACTACCCAAAGCTATCTACACATTCAATGCAATCCCAATCAAAATTGCACCAGCATTCTTCTCGAAACTAGAACAAGCCATCCTAAAATACATATGGAACCACAAAAGGCCCCAAATAGCCAAAGTAATTTTGAAGAAGACCAAAGCAGGAGGCATCACAATCCCAGACTTTAGCCTCTACTACAAAGCTGTCATCATCAAGACAGCATGGTATTGGCACAAAAACAGACACATAGACCAATGGAATAGAATAGAAACCCCAGAACTAGACCCACAAACGTATGGCCAACTCATCTTTGACAAAGCAGGAAAGAACATCCAATGGAAAAAAGACAGTCTCTTTAACAAATGGTGCTGGGAGAACTGGACAGCAACATGCAGAAGGTTGAAACTAGACCACTTTCTCACACCATTCACAAAAATAAACTCAAAATGGATCAAGGACCTGAATGTGAGACAGGAAACCATCAAAACCTTAGAGGAGAAAGCAGGAAAAGACCTCTCTGACCTCAGCCGTAGCAATCTCTTACTCGACACATCCCCAAAGGCAAGGGAATTAAAAGCAAAAGTGAATTACTGGGACCTTATGAAGATAAAAAGCTTCTGCACAGCAAAGGAAACAACCAACAAAACTAAAAGGCAACCAACGGAATGGGAAAAGATATTTGCAAATGACATATCGGACAAAGGGCTAGTATCCAAAATCTATAAAGAGCTCACCAAACTCCACACCCGAAAAACAAATAACCCAGTGAAGAAATGGGCAGAAAACATGAATAGACACTTCTCTAAAGAAGACATCCGGATGGCCAACAGGCACATGAAAAGATGTTCAGCGTCGCTCCTTATCAGGGAAATACAAATCAAAACCACACTCAGGTATCACCTCACGCCAGTCAGAGTGGCCAAAATGAACAAATCAGGAGACTATAGATGCTGGAGAGGATGTGGAGAAACGGGAACCCTCTTGCACTGTTGGTGGGAATGCAAATTGGTGCAGCCGCTCTGGAAAGCAGTGTGGAGGTTCCTCAGAAAATTAAAAATAGACCTACCCTATGACCCAGCAATAGCACTGCTAGGAATTTATCCAAGGGACACAGGAGTACTGATGCATAGGGGCACTTGTACCCCAATGTTCATAGCAGCACTCTCAACAATAGCCAAATTATGGAAAGAGCCTAAATGTCCATCAACTGATGAATGGATAAAGAAATTGTGGTTTATATACACTATGGAATACTACGTGGCAATGAGAAAAAATGAAATATGGCCTTTTGTAGCAACGTGGATGGAACTGGAGAGTGTGATGCTAAGTGAAATAAGCCATACAGAGAAAGACAGATACCATATGGTTTCACTCTTATGTGGATCCTGAGAAACTTAACAGGAACCCATGGGGGAGGGGAAGGAAAAAAAAAAAAAGAGGTTAGAGTGGGAGAGAGCCAAAGCATAAGAGACTGTTGAGAACTGAGAGCAAACTGAGGGTTGATGGGGGGTGGGAGGGAGGAGAGGGTGGGTGATGGGTATTGAGGAGGGCACCTTTTGGGATGAGCACTGGGTGTTGTATGGAAACCAATTTGACAATAAATTTCATATATATATAAATAAATAAATAAATAAATAAATAAATAAATAAATAAAAAGAAGATATGGAGGACAGGTTTTATTTTAAAGTCTGAGGACATCAGTGTGGAGAGTTTGCCATTGGCCTAGGATTTTGGAGTGTTTTATTCACAGCACACTAATGAGAGGCTCATCAAACTCAGAACCATTCACCATGAGAAAAGGATAATATGCCATGAAACAGACTAACTTTGGAGAGGCTAAAATAGAGTAAGAATAGTCAAAACTATGAAATTATGCAATTGTGATTACTGTCCACTGAAAGAAGACAAAGGGGAAAAATCATAGTGTGACCTATGTTGCTCATTAGGAATATAATTTATTACAGTAGGTAATACTACTCTCTCCAAGAAAACAGAATGACATTATAATTACATGCAATAGAGAAGAGATCCCTTTGAACCTGTTCCCAGATGTTCCCTCTGACATGTTAACCTTGCCACACAGACATAACATTTGGTTCAGAAATGCTTATAAATGAAATAAGACATCAACTTCAAGTCCACCCTGATTAATCTTGTTTGAGGATATTTGACTCAGCATTATTAGTATAATATTATAATATCCTGGGTAATAATGACAAGAGAAAGGGGAATTATGGGTGCTAGTAGTTCTCTATTAGCCTAGACCCCAATTTACTATCCATGCAAAATCAGAGAAAATACCTGATGTAGGCAAAACTTACTAATGGTATAAGAAATTTAACTGGTGTCTAAGATCACCATCTTTCCAAAAATGAGTAAGCAAGTTTACTTATCATGAGCCCTAATGTCCCCTAGTTTTTCCTTTCTGGAGCTTAAACACCAAACACATTAGTTAAAATGTTACCACTCCTTTGGAGGGACAGCATGGTGAAATAATATGGTTACTGGACCCAAAGTCCATTTCCAGGGGTGCCACTTACTGTATCTCCCTGGACAGCTTGCTTAGCCTTGATCGGCCTTGTTTTCTCAACTACAAAATGAGAAAAGGACACTCATAAGTACTCCAGTAAATTGTAATAGTAGCTGCAAATCTTCATTTCCAGTCCTTTTGCCATATGATTTTTGCAGTTCCTCTTAAAAAACAGGATTCATTTCCTACTCTTTGCATCTGGTCTGGGTTTCTGACTTTCTATGACCAGCAGAATGTAACAGAAGGGACTTTATTCTCTAAATAATGGTAAAGATGTTGACAATATAATTTAAGAGAGTGACTTTTTCTATTCATATTTGACAATACTCATAACTCTAAATATTAGTCAGTAAGTTATTCCAGATTTGGACTATTTACATTAATCAAAAACACAAAGATCTCAAAGCCCTCATCTTCAAGAATCTATTATGTTACACAATGCAAAGCTTTCCCTGGACTCTTGGAAATGATCCATTTCCTTGTCTTTTTATTTCTCCTGAAAGAAAAAAGCATGAAAGACTTTGAATCAAATTTCAAATGGAATGGTGAAATCAATGAATGAAAAATCATCCCTTTGGCATAAAAACTTACTGGTCTTGTAGTTATCAAATGCTCAAGAAATAATGAGGATATTATAAACTTAACCAAAGACATGAAAGGCTTGTACTTTAAAAACTATAAAACAATGATAAAAGAAATTGAAGATGACACAAACAGATGGAAAGACATTCCATGCTTACTGGACTGTAAGAACAAATACTGTTAAAATGTCTATACTGCCCAAAGAAATCTCTACATTTAATGCAATCCCTATCAAAATACCAATAGCATTTTTTGTTTTTAGAACTAGAACAAACAATCCTAAAATTTGTATGGGACCACAAAAGACCCTGAATAGCCAAAGCAATCTTGAAAAAAGAAAAACAGGGGTGCCTGGGTGACTCAGTTGAGCATCCGACTCTTGATTTCGGTTCAGGTCGTGATCTCACTGTTCCTGAGTTCGAGCCCCATGTTAGGGTCTGCACTGACAACACGGAGACTGCTTAGGATTCTCTCTCTCTCTCTCTCTCTCTCGCTTTCTCTCTCTTGCTCTATCTCTCTCTCTTCCTCTGTCCCTCCGCTGCTCACACACTCTCTCAAAATAAATTAAAAAAAAAAAAGAAAAACAGAAACAAAACTGGAGGTATCACAATTCTAGACCTCAATTTGTATCACAAAGCTGTAGTAATCAAAACAGTATGGCACTGGCACAAAAACAGATACATAGATCAATGAAGCAGAATATTAAAACTAAAAATAGGCCCACAATTATATGGTCAATTAATCTTTGACAAAGCAGGAGAGAATATCCAATGGAAAAAAGACAGTTTCTTCAGCAAACAGTGCTGGGAAACTGGAGGGCTACATGCAAAACAAGTGAAACGGAACCACTTTCTTACATCATACACAAAAATAATTCAAAATGGATTAAAAACCTAAATGTGAGACAGGACACCATCAAAATCCTAGAGGAGAACACAGGCAGTAACCTGTTTTACATCAGTGATAGCAACTTCTTTCCAGCTATGTTTCCTGAGGTAAGGGAAACAAAAGCAAAAATAAACTATGGATACTTCATCAAAGTAAAAAGCTCTGCACAGCTAAGGAAATAACCAACAAAACTAAAAGGCAACCCACCAAATGGGAGAAGATATTTGCAAATGACAGATTGGATAAAGGGTACCAAAATCTATAAAGAACTTCTAAACAAAACTCAACACCCAAAAACCAATAATCCAATTATAAATGGGCAGAAAACATGAGTAGACATTTTTCACAGAAGACACATGGATGGCCAACAGACCCATGAGAAGACGCTCACCATCACTGATCATCAAAACTACAATGAGCTATCACCTCACACTAGCCAGAATGGCTAGTCAACAACACAAGAGACAACAAGTGCTGGAGAGGATGTGGAGAAGGGGGAACCCTCGTGCCCTGTTGGTGGGAATGCAAACTGGTGCATCCACTCTGGAAAACAGTATGGAGTCTTCTCAAAAAGTTCAAAATAGAATTAACCTATGATCCAGCAATTGCACTGTTAGGTATTTAAGCAAAGGATACAAAAATACTGACTCAAAGGGATACATGCACCCAGATATTTACAGCACGAATTATCTACAATAGCCAAATTATGGAAATGGCCCCAGTGTACATCAACTAATGAATGAATAAAGAAGATGTGGTATGAACGTGTGTGTGTGTTTGTATGTGTGTATATATATATATATATATATATATATATATATATATATATATAGGGACATTATTGGGACATTGGGACATTATTCAGCCATCAAAAAGAATGAAATCTTGCCACTTGCAATGACACAGATGGAACTAGAGTGTGTTATGCTAAGCAAAATAAGGCAATAAGTGAAAAACAAATTCCACATGATCTCACTCACATGCGAATTTAAGAAACAAAACAAATGAACGTGGTGGGGAGGGAGGAGAGGCAAACCAAGAAACAGACTCTTAACTATAGAGTGTAAACTGAGGATTACCAGAAAGGAGGTGGTAGGGGATGGGTTAAACAGGTGATGGGCATCAAGGAGGGCACTTTTTGTGAGCACTGGATTTGTATGTACATGATGTATCACTAAATTCTACACCTGAAACTAATATCACATTGTATGTTAACTAGCTGAAATTTAAATTAAAATGTAAAGGAAAAAAATAGTGAGAAACAAAACAAACAAAATAGTAAGAATAGCTCTTATGTTTTTATAAAATCTATTTAATGTCTGGGTTTTAATACCTGCTTTTGCATCCAATTTATTGTGATGTGTTGTTTTGGGGTGATGCATATGAAGAAAACCAGCCTCACCAAGATACATGGTTAGAAAAACCAGAACCTCATGGACCTGAAAAAAAGGTCTTGAGGACATTCCAGTGGTCCCGGGAACTCACCTTGAGAACAGCCACTCTAAAGCCAACTGGTTGACATGGAGGAGTTACCCTAGTTATACAAAATAAAAGAATGTTTTCCATACCTATAGTTCTGACTAAGCCCTTAAAATTCATGCCTGAGAGGCAAACTGTTCCTGGCAGCAAAATTAGAAGGGCCCATATTTTCCCGTATTGTAGTGTCAGTTGGGAATTTTTTTTTACATAAGTCCTGCCCCTTTAGTAAAATGCTTGCTGTAAGAGTGCAGTCCCTGAAACAAAACAAATGAAAAACACATCTTTCTAGCTCCATTCACTTTCTCAGGAATGGGAAGCAATGTGGTTGCACCTGTGTGAATAGAAATAGATGAGAAGAAAAATACATAGAAACAAAACAACCCACAGAAACAGAAAATAAAATCTATAATTTGAGTTATTGGACAATTTTACCTATTAGGGAAAGTGTATTTCCCTGGGAGCATGATAAAATATTATAATAGAAGACTACAGAATGATAGATATTTCCAGCCCTAATAATACCAAAATCTCCTCTTTGTAATGCAGGCTCTGCTCGCAATGATATAATGAACAGCATCATCCCTAAGACTTCTTTGGCTGGTTCATAGTAAGAAGTTACAAACAAAATATTGAGGTATGCTTAACACAGTGAGCATTAAAAGCCTGCATCCATGTACCCTAATTTCATGAGACTTTCCATTTTCCCTACACTTTTAAAATCTCTTTCTTCCTTGATTTAACAACTATTTTAGAGATCTACTTCATTTTAAAATGTGAGGCTTTTAAAAGATGGAGAGGGGCGCCTGGGTGGCGCAGTCGGTTAAGCGTCCGACTTCAGCCCGGTCACGATCTTGCGGTCCGTGAGTTCGAGCCCAGCGTCAGGCTCTGGGCTGATCGCTCGGAGCCTGGAGCCTGTTTCAGATTCTGTGTCTCCCTCTCTCTCTCTGCCCCTCCCCCGTTCATGCTCTGTCTCTCTCTGTCCCAAAAATAAAATAAAAACGTTGAAGAAAAAAAAAATTTTTTTTAATAAATAAATAAAAGATGGAGAATACATTTAGTCTTCCTCCATATTTGTAATAAAACATTACTCAGGAGAGCAACACCAAAATACAAACGGCTTTATTTAAAATAGAGAACACATACAATTACATTAACACATAACTTGGTCTTATGAATCCAACTACAAAATACTAAGCTCTTATTTGCCAAGGACCAAATAAGGGCCTGATTGGAGTAATATTCAAATTGACAACAAAGATAAGGGAAACCAAGCTTATCTTCATCCCCTTGAACCTAATATTAACTGGAACCACTTTGCTTCGACATAGAATCTTAGTAGCCCCATATTCCAGAAAGTGGTGTCAAAGGTTTTGTCAGTGAGTTTTCTAAAGGAAATCACTTCTTCTGCATATTTTGTCACAAGAATAGATTCACTGCTTCAATAAGTATAATGTATAATGTATAAATGTATAAAATTATATACAAAATGTATAAATTATATGTACTAATAATATCACATTCATACCTTAAGAATTATCATTGATCCTTTTTTTCATTTTTTTAATCTTTTTAAAAAAATTTTAAGTTTATTTATTTTGAGAGATAGAGAGGGCAGAGGAAGGGCAGAAGGAGAAAGAGAGAGAGAGTCCCAGGCTGACAGCATGGAGTCCAATATGGGGCTCAAACCCACAAACTACGAGATCATGACCTGAGCCGAAACCAAGAGTCAGAAGCTTAACCAACTGAGCCACCCAGGCACCCCTATCACTGATCCTTTTATCAGGAAATGTTCTAATTAAATTATATTTTATTAATTCATGATTTAAGGCAACCAACAATTTCTGACAAAGTGTTTAATTATTGCTCATCTGTGGAACACTGGGATCATCTAAAAACTAGACAAATGACTGCCTACACGAGAGCAAACCACATATCTAAAACCAGTGCTATCGTGTGATCACTGCCTGCCAGCGTCAAAGTGCCCTAAAAAAGAGGCAAATTGTGCTGCACAGAGCTCCTGCTCTGGGCCCCCACTCCTGGAGGACCCACATTCCACCCCGCTGTCCACCACCAGGGTAACTGGTAACAAAAGTCAGAGCAAGATGTGGAAATAGTCCCCCAAAAGTCATGACAGAACAAAACAAAGCCTCATTAAAAATACATCACTAAGTCCAATCATTTACCGAATCATTTTCCAAATGGAAATATTAGGTATTATCCAGATAGAATATTCTTAGACATGAAGTTTCAGATAAAAAGCTTGAAAAGTGACCTACCTGTTTTAAAATAGAATACCCTGCGAGCTCATGGCGGTTGAATAGCCAGCTTGCTCCAGAGCTGAATTAGAACACAGCCTGTGGCTCCCAGCCCTGTACTGTTTCCACTTAAATGAGGTTAATTCCCTGGCGTTCTGGTTTAAGTCCTGTTGAACAAGGAGATTGCAATTAGAGCAAGTCAATTATCATTAGCAATATTATTTATTAATAACCTATGGGTAATGAAGTTTAAATCCTGCCTGGTCACACGGTAGGCATCAATTTCATTATGTGAAGGGGGGTTGTGAAGGATTAGTACCCAGAGAGCACTGAGCCGCTGGCCTAAGGTAGTTTCATAAGAAGTGGTGTTATTTATTGTTCACAAAAGAAATATTTCATTCAAGCTATAGATAGAATGCAATTGTAGTCATATAAACAGTGATGGAAAAGAAGGAAGTTTTTAGGTCTCAGCAGCAACTCCTTGAAACCTTGAGCTTTTATGTAGAGCATAGAACTTTAAACCCAGTGAGAATCCAGTAAGGACTGATCAAAGCAACATGATAAAAATATTGTTTTCCTTTCCCATATAGACCCTGATTTAGGGACTTTCTGCATTGGGCACTCATTGGTCATCTCTCATATTTAAATATATTTCATGTTTTGCTCCCCCATTCATGTTCAGGCCCTCATGTCCCCCCAAGGTTTCATCATTTTCTTGAATGAAAGGACACCATGAAAAGAAGTGACCAGTTCTCACTGGATTAGAATTCTGAAATGTCTTAAATCCCCTTATTCTTATTCAGGAATAATGATTCTTTTTTTTTTTTTTTTTTTTTTTTTTTAGATTCTTAATGTCACTGTGTGTGAACGTGCACAGGTATTTGAGTATTGTGCTTTAATATCCTATTTTTTAACAGTATCTTTCAACAAGCCACTAATTTAACATTATGCACCTTGTCTGAGGAGGACACATCACTTCCCAATACAGTGTCATTGTGACATGCTCTGGGTGCTTCAGGTTTTTAAATCTATGCAGAAATTTTAAAACTAATCACAGTACTTATGTATTTGTTACTTATTTGTACACACAGTTACTGTGGAATATTTTTACTAAATGTGACATCTTTTAAATAAATTCGAATGTATTTCTGTGTTAATTAAGCTTTCTTTGATTAGTTTTTTAATTTTCAGCTTTTAATAAAATCACTACATATTTACCATGTTTATCTAAATGACACTGCATTTGGTAAGTTATGTAAAACTTCCTTATCTATACTTATAACTCTCTCACCAACTTCATTCAAAAGCATACAAATACAGGGGTGCCTGGGTGACTCAGCTGAACATCCAACTCTTGGTTTCAGCTGGGGTCATGCTAGGATTGTAGGAATGAGCCCCACTCTAGGCATGGGGGCTGCTTGGGATGCTAACTTTCCCTCTGCCCTCCCCCGGCTTGTGTGCTCTCTCTCTTAAAAAAAAAAACTAAAAATAAAATTAAAAGCATACAAATATAGACAGCCACACACACACACACACACACACACACACACACACACACACAGTAAAAATGAGAAAGAGGGAAAATGGTTTATGACTGTTTCCTTTGTATCTGAATTCAGGTCTTCCTAATTTAGAGTCATGGCTTTTTTCCATTACTGTAATGATTATGTGTGCTTTTTATGTTACTAACAAATAAGTACATAGGCTTTGAATATGAAACACCACTAGATTTAGAGAGTAACATGATGCTCCCTGACATTTCCTCAAACCTCTTAATCACCTATCCTAACTGATATGGAAATCACCATTCAGTTTTAATACATGATGTACCTACTGTAATATGAATTACACATCCTTTGTAGATGAATTATATACCCATGTTCATCCTCAAGTTCTAAATGCACCAGTACAAAGTTCAGTCCTTCACTGTAATGCAGCTCAGGACACCTCTAACTCACTATTAATCATGATGACATTATATTTGAAGAAAAGAAGAAAACGTCTTATCTTGCCTGTTATCCCTAAGTGAGAGTTGTGGAAAGATTAGTAGACAAACCATCTTATATTTCTTTGAGTTGCAATTCCATGCTTCACTACATCCAATTCCTCTCTAATTTTCATTTGGATGTTTCAAAGAGATATTTTGTTGGTTACATAGCCATTTTTGCTACTTTCTTTTCAGGAAAATTATGCTTTTAAAAAGGTTACCATGGTTACACACGGGTCAGTAGCCAGCTTATTGTGTTTTTCTTAATTTGCTATAAACCAAATAACAATAGGACTGAAATTTACGAAGTGGATGGGTCCTTACATGTTAGAATTGTCAGGCAATGAGTGTTTCTCTTCAAAATGGATGTAACTGCTTGCTGCTTATCTAACTATTCCTATTCTACAATACCTACCTAAACTCCTACTTCTTTCAGAAAGCGTCCTCCCTCTTTGGAATTTTTTCTGTCCATTATCTCTCAAAATGTGAGCCACAGAACTATCTTCAAAAGAAGCACCCAGAATGATTGCTAAGCATGCCAATTCCTAGGTTTTATGATAGGCCTAATCAATCAGACTCCCAGAAAATTAATGCGCACAGTAAGGTTTTAAATTTTTTTTATCATTTGATACTTATTTTATGAAGTAAAATTCTACATGTTGTAAATCTTACAATATACTGGGGTGTTTTTTTTTTTTGCTTTAAACAAATACGTTTTAAGAAATCTTATATGTACAATTTTAACAAATATATACACCTGTATATACCTTATCATGAACTAAAATATTTCCATGTCTCTAGAAAATTCTTTCATATTCATTTCCTGTCAATCTCCCCTCCCCAGAGCACTGCTCTGGTTCTGGGTTTGTAAAAATACTATTTTATGTGGTTTAAACTAATGCCTATGCCATGTGAGATTACGTCTCTTATTGAGGCATGACATAAAGGCCACTGTCACAGTTTCCAAGCATATGGCCCTAGTTTTTCCCTAGCTGGTAGGAAAAACTGTTTCCACTCAAAATAAGAATTTAATTAAGAACAAAACCATTTTTAGCAGCTGTGGTGGATTTGGGTGCAAATTGAGTGTGACTACACTGCTCTTCAAATATTCAAAGACACCTGCTTCCTTAATCATTTCCAGATGAAAATCACATGGATTATTAATTAATCCATGGGTGCACCTTAAAATTAAAAGCATCTCCTATGAGAGCCCCAAAAGTCCCATCAAAAAATGTTAATAATGGGTGCCTCAGTAACTAATATTACAATATTCTATGCCTAACCATACAACGTTGATTTAACTCCATATTCACTACAATTAATTCTTTAACAATGGCAGAATTTACATTGTTTCCAAGTGGATGTGGGATATTAGCAAAGATAAGCCACATGACGTTTCATAAAATAAGTCAATAAATTTAAAAGAAAGGAAGCAGAACACAAGTTCACTGATTACAATGAAAGTAAATTAGAAATTAGAAATATATCTGAAAAGTCTTCCAAATACTTGGAAGTTAAACAGCACATTTTTAAGTAATCCACTGGTCAAACAAGGAATTGCAAGAGAGGGGCACCTGGGTGGCTCAGTTGGCTAAGCGTCCAATTTAGGTCATGATCTTATGGCACGTGAGTTCGACCCCACATTGGGCTCTGTGCTGATGGCTCAGAGCCTGGAGCCTGCTTCAGATTCTGTGTCTCCCTCTCTCTCTGCCCCTCCCCCACTCATATTCTGTCTGTCTTTCAAAAATAAATAAACATTTAAAAAAATTTTTTTTATTTATATATGAAATTTATTGTCAAATTGGTTTCCATACAACACCCAGTGCTCATCCCAAAAG
>NW_024412395.1:86759263-86782957 GCF_014898765.1 Herpailurus yagouaroundi | reverse complement strand
GGGTTTCTATTCTATTCCATTGGTCTATGTGTCTGTTTTTGTGCCAAAAAAATTTTTTTAAAGAAATTGCAAGAGAAATTACAAAATATTTTTGTTCATTCTTTTTTTTATATAATGATAAGTGTACTCTTTAATCCCTGTCACCCATTTCAGCCATTTCCCCACCCATCTCCCCTCTGGTAACCATCACTTTGTTCTCTATGGTTAGAAGTCTGTTTTTTGGGGTCTCTCTCTCTCTCTCTCTCTCTCTCTCTCTACTTTGTTTTGTTTCTTGAATTCCACATATAAGTGAGATCATATGGTATTCGTCTTTCATTTACTGACTTATTTTGCTTAGTATTATATTCTAGCTCCATCCATGTAGTTGCAAATTGCAAGATTCATTCTTTTTTATGGCTGAATAATATTCCTGTGTGGTGTGTGTGTGTGTGTGTGTGTGTGTGTGTGTGTGTTTACACATACATACAAACAGTTTATCCATTCACCTATTGATGGACACTTAGGCTGCTTCCACAGTTTGGCTATTGTAAATAATAGTGCAATAAACATAGGGGTGCATGCATCCCTTTGAATGAGTGTTTTTGTATTTGGGGCATAAATACTCAGTAGTCCAATTACTGGATCATAGGGTAGTTAGTTTTATTTTTAACTTTTTGAGGAACCTCCATCCTGTTTTCCACAGTGGCTGTACCAGTTTACATTCCCACCAACAGTGCAAGAGTGTTCCTTTTTCTCCACATCCCTGCCAACACCTGTTGTTTCTTTTGTTAATTTTAGCCATTCTGACAGCTGTGAGGTGATACTTTATTGTAGTTTTGATTTATATTTCCCTGATGATGAGTGATGTTGAGCATCTTTTCATGTGTTGGACATCTGTACGTCTCTTTGAAGAAATGTCTGTTCATGCCTTCTGCCCATTTTTAAATTGGATTATTTGGTTTTAGGGTATTGCATTGTATCAGTTCTTTATATATTTTGGATAATAATCCTTTATTGGATATGTCATCTGCAAATATATTCTCCTATTCCATCGGTTGCCTTTTAGTTTTCTTGGCTGTTTCTTTACTGTGCAGAAAATTTTTATTTTGATGTAGTCCCAAAAGTTTGTGTTTTTGTTTCCCTCGCCTCAGGAAACATATCTAGAAAAATGTTGCTACAGCTGGTGTCAGAGAAATTACTGCCTGTGCTCTCTTCAAGGATTTGTATGGTTTCAGGGCTCACATTTAGGTCTTTAAGCCATCTGGAGTTTATTTTTGTGTATGGTGTAAGAAGATGGTCCAGTTCCATTCTTTTGCATGTAACTGTCCAGTTTAGAAAATGTTTTTAAAGAAGAAACTCATTCTAAAAGGCCAGCAACACCCTAATACCAAACCAGACAAAGATATTATGGGAAAAGAACACAGAGCAATATATCTCATGAAAGCAGATGCAAAGATACTCAACCAAATATTAGCAAACTGAATCCAACAATGTGTAAAAAGAATTATATACGAAAGCCAAATGAAGTTAATCTCAAATATTCACAGCTGGTTCAACACTGGAAAATTGATTAATGTAATCTATCATATCAACAGGCTAAAAAAAATCACACAATCATATCAATAGATGCAGGAAAAGCATTTGACAAAATCCAAAACTCATCTATGATAAAAATTCTCAGTAAACCAGGAATAGAGAGGAACTTCCTCAACTTGTGAATAATAAAAAAAACCTACTAACATCATACTTAATGGTGAGAAATTAGAAACTTTCCCACTGAGATGAGGAACAAGGCAAGGATGTCATCACTCCATGTCAATATCATATCGGAAGTCCTAGCTAATGCCGTAAGACAACTGAATGGGACAGAAAACATAAAACTGCCTTTGTTCACAGACAACATGGCTATCTATGTAGAAAATCTGAGAGAAGCCACAAAAAGCAGTCTTTGAAATAATAAGCAATTATAGCAAGGTTATAGAATATAACCTTTTGTAGATACAAAAGTCACTTTCCCACATCCATCAATGAACAAGTAAAATTTCAAACTGAAAACACATTGTCATTTGCATTAGCACTCCCAAAAATGAAATAGTTGGACATAAATCTAATAAAAATATACAAGGTCTCTACAAGGAAAACTATAAAACTGGTAAGAGAAATCAAAAAACTAAATAAATGGAGACAGGTTCTATGTTTATGGATAGAAAGACTCATTAATGTCAAGTTGTCAATTCTCCCAATTTGATCTACAGATTCAATGCACTCTCAATCAAAATCCCAGAAAATGATTTTGTAGATATTGCCAAAATGCTTCTAAAGTTTATATGGAGAAACAAAAGACCCAGAATAGCCAATACAATATTGGAGGAGAAGAAAAGAGTTGGAGGACAGATGCTACCTAACTTTAGGGCTTATTATAAAGTGACAGTAATCAAGACAGTGTGGTATGGGCAGAAGAATAGACTAATAGATCAATGGAACAGAATAGAAAGCCTGGAAATAGACTCACACACTACAGCCAACTGATCTTTGACAAAGGAGAAAAGACAATACAGTGGAGCAAAGATAGTCTTTTCAACAAATGGCACTGGAAAAACTAGACATCCACATGCAAAAAATACATTCAAACACACATATTATACCCGTCATAAAAAGTAACTTAAAATGAATCACAGACCTAAATGTGAATGCAAAACTATAAAAACCCTGAAACATAGCATAAGAGAAAATATACATGACCTTGGATTTGACAATAAATTTTTAGATACACCACTAAAGGCATAATCTGTGAAAGAAGTAATTAGTAAGCTAGACTTAATTAAAATTAAAATTTTCTGTCTATGAAAGATACTGTCAAGAGACTTAGAAGACAAGCCATAGGCAGGGAGTAAATATTTGCAAAAGGCATATCTGAGAAAGAACTGTTACCCAAAATATACAAAGAATTCTTAAAACTCAACAATATGAAAGCAATCCAATTTTAAAAATGAGTCAAAGACCTTAACAGACACTTCACCAAAGCATACAGATAGCAAATAAACATCTTTAAAGATGCTCCACATCATATGCCATCAGAAAAATGCAAATTAAAACAATTAAAAAATATATAAATAAAATAAAGTAACAACAATAAAATAACACTATACATCTATTAGAATGACCAAAATCCAGAACAGGGACAATATTAAATGCTGATGAGGATGCTAGTGGGAATGCAAAATAGTATAGCCACTTCAAAAAAGAATTTGGTGATTTCTTACAAAACTAAACATACTCTTGCCATACAGTGCAAAACATCGTGCTCCTTGGTATTTGCCCAAAGGAGTTGAAAACTTAACTCCACACAAAACCTACACACAGATGTTTATAGCAGCTTTATTCATAATTGCCAAATCTTGGACGCAACGAAAACATCTTTCAGTAGGTAAATTGATAAGTAAACTGATGCATCCAGACAATGAAATATTATTCAGAGCTAAAAGGTAATGAATTGTCAAACCATGAAAAGACACGGAAGGTTTTAAATGCACAATAAGAGGTAAAAGAAGCCAATACAAAAAGGCTATATATACTGTATGACTCCAACTATATGACATTCTGAAAAAGGCAAAATAAGGAGACCATAAAAGGATCAGTAGTTGCCAGAGTTTAGGCAGCGGAGGGTGGCATGCACAGGCATCACACAGAGGATTTTTAGGGTAGTGAAACTAGTCGGTGTTATACTGTGAGGGTAGAAACATGTCCCATATATTCTATGGGTTTGGACAAATGTATAAACACCAAGACCAAACCCTAGTGTAAACTATGAACTTTAGGTGACACTATGTCATTATAGATTCATCAGTTGTGACAAATGTACCACTCTGGTGGGAGATGTTGATAATGAAGGGGCAAAGGAAATAGAGGATAGCTCTGAATCATCCTCTCAATTTTGCTGAACCTAAAATTACTCTACAAATTAAGCTCTTTTTTTAAAGAATAAAAATAAGTAAAATACAACATATTAAAATATATGCAGCGCTAATAAGCAGTGCCTGAAAAGAAATTTGTGACCTTAAGTGCTTATTTAGAAAAGAAAGTTCTAAAATGAATGTCTCTACTTTATGAACCTACAAAAATAGGAATAAATTGATCCCAAAATAGAAAGAAAATAATGAAGAGCAGAATTCAATGAAATAAAAAGTGGTCAAAAGATAGAGAAAAGTCGAGGAAATTAAAAACTGGTTCTTTGAAAGCCTTGAAATTTTTTGTAAACATCTAGCTGTACTAAGAATAAAGAAAGAAAATACAAATTAGCAAAACAAGGAATGAAAGAGGGAACATAACTACATAATAACTACAGACATTAAGAGGATAATTAAGGAATTATGAATAAAATTATGCTAGTAAATTTGATATCTTAGATAAAGTAATAAATACCTTAATATTTATTAACACATATTTATTAATACCTTACCACAAATGATCAAAGTGAGTCAAAAGGAAGTAGAGAAGCCAAATTGTCCCATATTGAATATTAAAATAATTGAATTCATAATGTAAAACATTTTCATTAGTAAATTTCACATGCAGAGACTTAATTAGTAAATTATATCAGACATTTAAGGAAGAAATAATACCAAGACTATACAACTTATTTCAAAAAACAGAGAAAGAAGGAAGACCTTGGCTCATTTTATGAGGCCGATATCGAATGACCTGATACCAAAACTAGCAAACATAGTCCTCATGAATTCAGTTGCAAACGTCTTTAAGAGCAAGCTATAAAAATAATAATATACCATGACCAAAAAGGCTTTTTTCAGGAATGCAGTACTGGTTTACCATTAGGGAATTGATTAATATAATTCATCATATTGAAAAACAAAGATGATACACATCTCATTGGAAATAGAAAAAATATTTGACAAAATTTAAAAACCTTTTGCAATAAAAACTTTCAGCAAGGGATTCATTCTGTTAAGCATGGGACTCTGGATTTCTGCTCAGGTCATGATCTCACAGTTCATGAGATCAAGCCCCATGTCAGTCTCTGCACTGACAGCACAGAGTCTGCTTGGGATTCTCTCTCTCCCTCCCCTGCTTGCGAACATACATGTTCTCTTTCTCTCTCTCTCAAAATAAATAAACTTAAAAAAAATAAACCCTAACACGTCTAGAAGAAAGCATAGGAGAAAATTCCTGTGACCTTCGAGTAGGCATAGATTTCTTCAGGCCACAAGACCCATAAATCATTAAAAGAAAACATTTTGACAAATTGCATTTCATCAAAATTGAAACCTTCTACTCTTCAAAAGACATCATTTAGGAAATACAAAGGTAGGCACCGACAGAAAATATTCACAAAACCACAAATCTTTTATCTAAAAATGAGTAGCATACAGAATATATTAAGAATTCTTGGGGTACCTCAGTGGCTCAGTCAGTTGAATGCCCAACTCTTGATTTCTGCTCAGGCCATGATCCCAGGGCCATGGGACTGAGCTCTCCATCATGCTCTGTGCTGAGTGTGGAGCCTGTTTAAGATTCTCTCTCTCTCTCTCTCTCTCTCTCTCTCTCTCTCTCCCCCCCTGCCCCTGTCCCACTCTCTCTAAAATATAAAATTTTTTTAAATTTAAAAAAAGTCTTACACTTCAACAATTCAAAGACAGCCTAATAAAAATGAAAAATAATATATGAATAGTTACTTCATAAAAAATGATACATGAACAGACAGTTAATATGAAAAGACATATTCAACATCACTTGTCTTCATGGAACTTCTGATGGAAACTAAAGTAAGATTTTACTCTGTGCCCAGCAGAATGGCCCAAGTTAAAGTCTTTCGTATGTGGCTAGTGTGAGTACAAAATAATACAACCAAACTTGGAACACAGCTTAATAGTTACTTATGAAGTTAAACACACACCTCACACAGGACTAGAATTCCCCTCCTCCATACTTACCTAAGAGAAATAACACATATTCATACAAAGACTTGTTTACATATATGAATAGCAGCTTTATTTTTGGAATAGCCACGACTGGAGATGTGCATCATTTCATCAACAGCTGAATAAAAAAATTTTTTTATACATCCATGTGATGGAATAGTACTCGGCAATAAATGGAACGAGCTACTGGTGCCTCAGCAACATGGCAGAATGTAAAAAAGCATTGTGCTGAGCAGGAGAATTCAGCGTGATGTGTGATGACTTCTGTATGGAACACTGGAAAGGCAAATGTAGTCTGTAGTGACTAAAAGGAGATTAGTGGTTGTCTAGTTCAATGAGCAGCAGGGCAGTGATGGGGGGGGGGGGCACAAATTAAACTCTTCCAGGTGAAGAAAATATTGCTGAGGGTGGTGGTAGTGGACAGGGCTGAGTTTTTGTCAAAACTCACTTTGTGGCATAATGAAAATAGGTGAATTTCATTTTATGTTAACACAACAAAGTCCTTTTTGAGGAAATGAAGTCACTGGAAAACAGCCTAAAAAATGTGGATTTTCAAAAATTCTGCTTTTGGTTACAGTAATATGGAGTCAGAGACTTTTAAATAAAATGTTACAGGGTGACTGGCTGGCTCAGTCTGTGGAATGTGTGACTCTTGAACTCGGGGTTGTGAGTTGGAACCCCACATTGGGGGTGGGGGGGATTACTTAAAAATGAAACCTTTAAAAAAATAAAAATAAAAATAAATGTTGCTACAATCACAACGATATCATTTGGCGAGAGTAAAAATTTGACCACAAACAAAATAGGTTGTAGTAGCTCATTATGAGTGCAGGAGGGGGTTCTGATCACCACCATGTTCCCTCACCCTGTTACACATGTCCCCACCCGCACCCTAGTCAAGTCACAAGCAGAGGCTGATTATAGCTGCACAGTCCATATGCCTGGCACACTGTTGCTAGGTCATGCTATGAGAGGGCATATCTTTGTTTATCTTTGTTTTTTCTCTCTATCTTGACATGCAGTGTTGATGTTTACACAAACTCCCTATCAAACTGCAGCTTGTGTCTCACAGTTTACATGGTTGAATTTATATGCTATATTTCATGCTTAATCGTTGTTTAGAACGTTATTTATTTCTTTTGAACATCACAAATTTTCACTGTAATGTTATGATGTGCCCCTACTAGATTCCAGTAGAATCAAGAATAACGGAGGTGGCAAGATAGATCACATACTGGGTCACAAAACAGCGCTTCATAAGTACACAAGAATTGAGATCATACCATGCATACTTTCAGACCAGAATGCTATGAAGCTTGAAATCAACCACAGGAAAAACTCTGGAAAACCTCCAAAAGCATGGGGGTTAAAGAACACCCTACTACAGAATGAATGGGTCAACCAGGCAATTAGAGAAGAAATTAAAAAATATATGGAAACAAATGAAAATGAAAATACAACAATCCAAACGCTTTGGGAGGCAGCGAAGGCAGTCCTGAGAGGAAAATACATTGCAATCCAGGCCTATCTCAAGAAACAAGAAAAATCTCAAATACAAAATCTAACAGCACACCTGAAGGAAATAGAAGCAGAACAGCAAAGATACCCTAAACCCAGCATAAGAAGATAAATAATAAAGATTAGAACAGAAATAAACAATATAGAATTTAAAAATCTGTAGAGCAGATCAATGAAACCAAAAGTTGGTTTTTTGAAAACATAAACAAAATTGACAAACCTCTAGCCAGGCTTCTCAAAAAGAAAAGGGAGATGACCCAAATAGATAAGATCATGAATGAAAATGGAATTACTACAATCAATCCCTCAGAAATACAAGCAATTACCATGGAATACTATGAAAAACTATATGCCAACAAACTGGACAACTTGGAAAAAATGGACAAATTCCTAAACACCCACACACTTCCAAAACTCAATCAGGAGGAAATAGAAAGCCTGAACAGACCCATAACCAGCGAAGAAATTGAATCAGTTATCAAAAATCTCCCAACAAATAAGGGTCCGGGATCAGATGGTTTCCCAGGGAAGTTCTACCAGACATTTAAAGCAGAGATAATACCTATCCTTCTCAAGCTATTCCAAAAAATAGAAAGGGAAGGAAAACTTCCAGACTCATTCTATGAAGCCAGTATTACTTTGATTCCTAAACCAGACAGAGACCCAGTAAAAAAAGAGAACTACAGGCCAATATCCCTGATGACTATGGATGCAAAAATTCTCAATAAGATACTAGCAAATCGAATTCAACAGCATATAAAAAGAATTATTCACCATGATCAAGTGGGATTCATTCCTGGGATGCAGGGCTGGTTCAACATTCGCAAATCAATCAACATGATACATCACATTAATAAAAGAAAAGATAAGAACCATATGATCCTGTCAATCGATGAAGAAAAAGCATTTGACAAAATTCAGCATCCTTTCTTAATACAAACCCTCCAGAAAGTTGGGATAGAAGGAACGTACTTAAACATCATAAAAGCCATTTATGAAAAGCCCACAGCTAATATCATCCTCAATGGGGAAAAACTGAGAGCTTTTTCCGTGAGATCAGGAACATGACAGGGATGTCCACTCTCACCGCTGTTATTTAACATAGTGTTGGAAGTTCTAGCATCAGCAATCAGACAACAAAAGGAAATCAAAGGCATCAAAATTGGCAAAGATGAAGCTAAGGTTTCACTTTTTGCAGATGACATGATACTATACATGGAAAATTCGACAGACTCCACCAAAAGTCTGCTAGAACTGATACATGAATTCAGCAAAGTTGCAGGATACAAAATCAATGTACAGAAATCAGTTGCATTCTTATACACTAACAATGAAGCAACAGAAAGACAAATAAAGAAACTGATCCCATTCACAATTGCACCAAGAAGCATAAAATACCTAGGGATAAATCTAACCAAAGATGTAAAAGATCTGTGTGCTGAAAACTATAGAAAGCTTATGAAGGAAATTGAAGAAGATATAAAGAAATGGAAAAACATTCCGTGCTCATGGATTGGAAGAATAAATATTGTCAAAATGTCAACACTACCCAAAGCTATCTACACATTCAATGCAATCCCAATCAAAATTGCACCAGCATTCTTCTCGAAGCTAGAACAAGCAATCCTAAAATTCATATGGAACCACAAAAGGCCCCGAATAGCCAAAGGAATTTTGAAGAAGAAGACCAAAGCAGGAGGCATCACAATCCCAGACTTTAGCCTCTACTACAAAGCTGTCATCATCAAGACAGCATGGTATTGGCACAAAAACAGACACATAGACCAATGGAATAGAATAGAAACCCCAGAACTAGACCCACAAACATGTGGCCAACTAATCTTTGACAAAGCAGGAAAGAATATCCAATGGAAAAAAGACAGTCTCTTTAACAAATGGTGCTGGGAGAACTGGACAGCAACATGAAGAAGGTTGAAATTAGACCACTTTCTCATACCATTCACAAAAATAAACTCAAAATGCATAAAGGACCTGAATGTGAGACAGGAAACCATCAAAACCCTAGAGGAGAAAACAGGAAAAGACCTCTCTGACCTCAGCCATAGCAATTTCATACTTGACACATCCCCAAAGGCAAGGGAATTAAAAGCAAAAATGAACTATTGGAACCTCATGAAGATAAAAAGCTTCTGCACAGCAAAGGAAACAACCAACAAAACTAAAAGGCAACCAACGGAATGGGAAAAGATATTTGCAAATGACATATCGGACAAAGGGCTAGTATCCGAAATCTATAAAGAGCTCACCAAACTCCACACCCGAAAAGCAAATAACCCAGTGAAGAAATGGGCAGAAAACATGAATAGACACTTCTCTAAAGAAGACATCCGGATGGCCAACAGGCACATGAAAAGATGTTCAGCGTCGCTCCTTATCAGGGAAATACAAATCAAAACCACACTCAGATATCACCTCCCGCCAGTCAGAGTGGCCAAAATGAACAAATCAGGAGACTATAGATGCTGGCGAGGATGTGGAGAAACGGGAACCCTCTTGCACTGTTGGCGGGAATGCAAATTGGTGCAGCCGCTCTGGAAAGCAGTGTGGAGGTTCCTCAGAAAATTAAAAATAGACCTACCCTATGACCCAGCAATAGCACTGCTAGGATTTTACCCAAGGGATACAAGAGTACTGATGCATAGGGGCACTTGTACCCCAATGTTTATAGCAGCACTCTCAACAATAGCCAAATTATGGAAAGAGCCTAAATGTCCATCAACTGACGAATGGATAAAGAAGTTGTGGTTTATATACACAATGGAGTACTACGTGGCAATGAGAAAGAATGAAATATGGTCCTTTGTAGCAACGTGGATGGAACTGGAGAGTGTTATACTAAGTGAAATAAGCCATACAGAGAAAGACAGATACTATATGTTTTCACTCTTATGTGGATCCTAAGAAACTTAACAGGAACCCATGGGGGAGGGGAAGGAAAAAAAAGAGAGAAGTTAGAGTGGGAGAGAGCCAAAGCATAAGATAGACTCTTAAAAACTGAGAATAAATTGAGGGCTGATGGGGGATGGGAGGGAGGAGAGGGTGGGTGACGGGTATTGACGAGGGCACCTTTTGAGATGAGCACTGGGTGTTGTATGGAAACCAATTTGACAATAAATTTCATATATTTAAAAAAAACATTAATAAATATACAGGTCACCCTCAAGAAAAAAAAAGCATAACAGAGGTGGCAGTTAGATAAAGGGCCTATTCATTAAATCCATCTATCTACATGAATATAAAATTTATAGTTACAGAGCTAAATGCATACTACTACTTTATGACATTTTTTAGAAACCTAAATGAGGGAAAGTCAGGTGAAGCTAATTAAATTCATATTCATTTTTACACTTGGACAATGGCTACATTGGGGTGAACCACTTGTCTCAGCATTCTGAATGACTACATGAAATCAAATTTGGTATTCCAGAGCTTTCAAACTTTTTCAACATTTGGATTTGCCTCATGATTCTTCAACATTTTGTCTTCTAAATATTATTTTCATTATTATAAAATTATGTCCATTGAAAGGCATGTATCACTTAATCTTGCTCAAGAACTTTGCATAAAGTAACAACTGATAATTGTTTGCCAGTGAAGAGTATCTTGTTTGTCTTAATCATCACTTTTCTGATATTCTCTCTGATACTAATATATAAAGCTGCTTGTAGCAGTGCTAAAAACATGAAGGCTACTTTTTCTGGGCCTCCCCATTTTGATGGCAGATTTATGTGTGTATGCAAATTTCTTTAGTTATTTTTCATAATCTGTCAGTCTGGCTTTAAGTTGCCTTAGAAAATCTATAGAAAATCTCATAAACATATAATCTTCATTAACACCATTAGAATAGTTTTAGATTCTGTATGGAATTCCTGAATTTGTTGTTAAAAACGTGAGACAACCTTAAAAAGATACGCATAACATATATATTACATTGTGAAGCATGTGTATGCTAAGATCACCGACCACTATGACAACAAATTATATGCCATATTTGGTTGCATTTGTGCTGAGAGCACATCAGTCTTTGCATTAGAAAACTGCTTACAAGTGGGGAAAGTGGGGAGATCAACTGTAAGGAAAGGTTTAGGTATGAGAAAGTCACACAGAAGATGTAATAGGATGTGAAGCAGGAACCACAGTGCTTGGCAGAGCTAGTGAGGAATGTGAGGAGACAGACCTCAAGTTACAAACCCTGGGCTGTTAACACTGAACAGCAAAGTGCATGAGATTCTAGAGGCTCTGGGTGAAAAGAGATTTTAGAGATGATGAGGTCCTCTGAAACAGGAATTCTGAGTTATTAATTCCTTTATTTGCTGTATGTATCCCAGAACCTGGTACATAAAAGGCATAAGTATTAGTCAAATGAATGACTTATGAATGAAATGGAAATCCATCAGGGTTAAAAATAGAGGGTCATTTTTATTCATTAGAGGAGTATACCAAGCCCACCTCTCCAGTCACGCCTTCTCTCTTGCTTGCTCGTTATCTTCAATTAATACTGATTTTCATTACATTTTTAGAATACTGAAAGCTCTTTCCTGATAAAGAATGTTGCTCTTGCTATATGCCATCTCCCTCAAACATATTTCCATAGCCTGCTTTTTTGTCTCAACCCAGAAACTACATCCTCAGTAAAAGGCCTTGTCTGACCTACTGTATCTTAAGCATTTCCCCCAACATTATTCTCTATCACATCACCCTGTTAATGTTCTTCATAACAGCTAACTCAATCTGGGGTTATCTCATCTGTGCAAGACTTCATTTATTTGCAGTCTGTGCTATCTTTTCCCAAAGAATACAATTTTCTTGAGCATAAAGAGCCTGTCTGTCTCATCCACTGCCTTAATCCCAAGTCCTGGGACACAACCTGGCACATGATAAATATTTGCTGAATGAATAAAATAACCTTCTAAATAAAGTGTGACTTTTCATATCAACATAACTTTGGGTTGAAAATGGCAGACAGACTTCAACTGGCAAATAAGTAAATAAAATCAGGCACTGATTGGTTTCAGGATTTAAGAGATTATATGTGAGGTAAAGGAATTGCTACCTGAAACAAAGCCACCAGGATACATGCGTCAGCTTTGCCTCTTCGGGGCTGGCTTTACTGTCAAACTATGCTCCCGGCACATGTCTTAACAATCAGTCCAGTAAGGGAGACAGCTTCTTTTTCCTGGGAGCCCAACCGATTTCTCCCTGGTTATACCCTCATCTGGCCAGATGGGATGGCCAATAACCCAATAACTGGCCAGGGGGAAGAAATAAGTTGTTTGATTGTAGCCTAACAGGTCCCATCTGGGACTTGTAAGTAGAGTCAATTCCACCCAAATCACATGACTAAGGATGCAGGAGGGGGTGGTTTCCCAAAGGAACCTGGGGGGTGTTATTACCAGAAGGAAAGAGAACAGGTGATGGGCGTCAACCACAGGATGCCCTCTACAGTATCTTTCTTCTGATCCATTAACTGGAACCAATCATAGCTTGATACAAACCTCTCCTTTTTATGTGAATATTATTTAGGCTGACACAGATCTGCTACTTCTGATCAGAATGAGGAAGACAGAAAGGAGTGCAGAGGCTATGTTATTCAATATTCCTTTGGTTGTTCATGAATATTCATACAGCTCCTAACAACTGGTTGCTACTCTGCCCAAGCCTCCAAAGGGAGGCAGATCATCACTCCCATGGAGGCTCGTTCCCTCCTCTGGCAGCCTTGAATTATTAGACTATGGCTCTTTTTTTTTGAGCTGGAACCTGATAGATAATACTTAGAAAAGCCTCAGTGGCATAGCCAGAAGAACTCTGGAAAATGCTTGCTCAGCAGGCTGGGAGGTAGACTTTTGCTGCTGAGGATTGCTGAAGCCACGACAGAGAGTCATGTCGCCACCTTAGAGGACTTTCCTCTGTCTTCTCTTCTGCTTCCATCCGCAGGCTCCTTTGACTTACAGAGCTCTCGAACTCAGCACATCCAACTCTGGAATTACCAGTTTTCCTCTTTAGTTCCTCCACCTGCCTTCTACCTCTTAAATACCTTCTCCCCCCATTTCCACTGATCTCCTCATACCCCTGTATCTCTCATACCCCTCAGACTCCTGTATCTCACCTCCTAACTGCTTTTCCTCACACTTATTTAAACTTTTCTAGTTCATCTCATACAGAGAGTTATCTTAGAAATATATACCTGCTCCTTTCCTGCTTACCTCTGTTAGGGATTCCTTTTAGATTATAGATAGAAGGAACAGAAGTCCTTACCAGTATTTTCCCTGCCTCCCTCTGCAGCCACATCTCTGATATCTCTGTCTTCCCAGCTTATACTTCATGAAAGATCCCCAAACGTACCACATTCTCCCACACCTTTGTAGCTTTCCACCTGCAAGTTCAACTGCCTGGAACACCTTCCTCCTGAGAGAAGTTTCTAGCACTTTTACTCTTCTTTAGACTCTGCTTTACTTCCCCAAAGAGGCCTGCCTCTTATTCCATATCTGAACCAACTACTTCCCCTTTGTGGCCCCATAACTATCTTCTCTCATAACAGTCTTTACATTTGATTGTGAGCTTCTTGAGAGTAGGGACAGTCTGTTATCTCCCTATCTTAAATGTATGGCTTTCAATCAGAGTTCAATGGATGTTGATTAAACCAAAGAGCTGACGTATATCACTGTCGCTCAGGTGGAAATTTCCAAGATTGCAAGGGCACAGCCTAAAACTCTACAAAGAACTTCTACACATTACTTAACTCCAACTGTAGTCACCGAATGTATAAATGTAACTTTAATAACAGAATGTATAAATGTATGTATAAATGCTTTCCTAAGTATTATCTATCTATGAGAATTATAGCAAGAGGAAAACAATGGAATTCTTTTGACCACTTTATTCCAAAGGGGAATATGTGATCTAGATTACAATATAGAAACGGATACCTTCACAAAAGGGGACTCGTCAAATAGGAAACACACAGAAGAATGGGTGTTGTATCCTTGATGATATTCCAACTGACACAATAAAACTACAGGAGTTGAGTTCCTTTCCAAGTCTCTTCAATGTAACAGAAATTCAACTAGAATAAAGATAGCATTCAAAAGGTTGGGGGAGGGGAGCTTTACCAGAGAGGAAATAGTAACAAAATGAATGACTACTCCAAAAATCAAGGTTTCCAGACCACACTTTCAGCATTTGGTATTTTTCCCCAAGGGTTTCAAAATCTTAAGGCTGAATTATAACTAGAAAATTTGCATTATAATTAGTGAATGTGAAAGAGGTAGAAGGTTTGCTATGGGAAGAGCTAAAAACAAATATTTAACATTTTCAGGTAAAGGCATTCAGTAATTATTATTCTCAAAAGTGGGATTAATATTAGATATATTTGTAAACCAAAGATGCTGGTGTGTGCTTTTTGTTATATTTCAATGCAATCATATTAGATATTTGATATGGAAAATTTCAAGTGGAATTAGATTAATATCCATACTAATTTCCTAAATTGATTCCTAATTTATTAAAATGAGATTTTTTGAGAATTTGATTTTGGAATAGCTTTATATCTACAGAAAAATTCACAAAGATAGTACAGAGAGTTCATGTATAGCCCTCACCTGACAATGGGTTTCCCCTTTAACATTTTATATTAATCACCATTACAGAATTGTCAAAACTCAGAAACTAACATTTGCACATTTACTATTAACTAACCTCTAGACTTTGTTTGGATTTTACCAATTTTTACATTATTGTTCTCTTTCTGTCCCAGGATCCCAGTAAGGGTGACACATTGCATTTACTTGTCATGTTTCTCCAGTCTCCTCTGACCAAGACAGTTTCTCAGTCTATCCTCTCTTTTCATGACCTTGACAACCTTGAGAGGTACTTGGCCACATATGCTGTAAAATGTCCCCAAACTAGGTTTGCCTATTGTTTTTCTCATGACTGAACTGAGGCAATATGAGATTTTTAAGGGAAATATTACTTGCTTAAGTAGTCCTATTTTAAGAAACTATTTTCTTTGTGTGCAAAAAAAAAAAAAAAAAGACTGTGAAAATCTTCTTGGTTTCTGGTTTATTCTGTCCATAATGAGACCCCCCCAAAACGAGATCCAACAAGATTAAATCACACATTGTTATATTTTGATGCACAAATTTTAAAGAGTTCTTATGATTTACTGAGGCATTCTTACAACTTACAGTAATTTTGAAAATGTTAGATGCTATGATAGCCAACTGGAATGGAAGGGAAAGGGTCCAGTGCTGCATAAGTTAAGCCAACTCAGGGGTACCGACTCTTTTTGCCTTCTCAGACTGGCATTTTTCTGAGACAGAGATCTCGGTTGACATGCTTTGGGGAGGTTAAGGTGGGCAGACTTAAGAAATGTCTTTGGGGGGCGCCTGGGTGGCGCAGTCGGTTAAGCATCCGACTTCAGCCAGGTCACGATCTCGCGGTCCGCGAGTTCGAGCCCCGCGTCGGGCTCTGGGCTGATGGCTCAGAGCCTGGAGCCTGTTTCCGATTCTGTGTCTCCCTCTCTCTCTGCCCCTCCCCCGTTCATGCTCTGTCTCTCTCTGTCCCAAAAATAAATAAACGTAAAAAAAAAAAAATTTTTTAAAAAAAGAAATGTCTTTGGTCAGCATGAACCTGCTGAATCCACTGGTCCTAGAGAGGTGGAAAAAAAGGTTACACAAACTCATGGCTTCATATACTAAATTTGTTTTCCTATTCAGCCATTTAAATCATTAATCAAATGAGCCCGTAAGCTCCCAAAATGAAATGTGGCATTGGAAGAGATTATGGGTCTAAGTAGGAGCAAAATTGAAATGCTAACAACATCAAACTAAGAGTCAGTGAAAGAGGACGTTTGCCACTGTGCCTGGCTTCGGCACCATTTATAGATAGTTCCATTGCTCTGAGTGGTTTGTGTAATAGTGAATAAGTGGAAACCCACATAAAAGCTATCTTTAAATGCCATAAAGATGAGTAATCTGAAGATAAATTGTTCAAAGTCATCTTTGCAACAATACGTGGGCAAGTTTTCCATGGTCTCATGAGGCAGCTTAAGAACAGGATTGAAATCTCCATATCTGTACTTAGAGATTCTGGCTAGAATTAAAAAAAGAGTTGAGACTAAAAAGTTATTTTTTATTCTGATAGCCATAAGATACTGGGAAATTAAAATGTTCTTACCCAAAACTATAATCATGCTATTATTTTTCACATTTCCATAACTATTAATAATTTGCTATCACAACAGTTAAAACGAATTCTTATTTATTCCTTGGTTACTTGGCATACTACTAGTTTGTTGATAAAGAAAGTAAAAAGGTCCATATGCATGAGAGAAGAATCAAAGCCCTTGGAGTCAAACTGAACTGGGTTCAAATCCAGATTCAGCCCCTTTGATCTGGAGCAAATCATCTAACTTCTCTACATTTTTGAAACGGTGGTAACTTCACAGCATGTTATGATTATACAATACAAAATACAGAAAAGGCTGAGCTCAGTTCCTATGCTATTTCTAAACTACCCACAGGGTGGGCCATCTTTTCAGCTTTGAACATCCCTAAATGAGCAGGTGAGAGCTTTACTGAGCAACTGAGTCCCTGTGTGTCTCATGGAGGGGGACTGAAGGTAGAGGACATATGCAGAGCAGGTCCAAAGACAGACAACGAATGAAATCCAACTCATAAAACAAGATACTTGGCAACTCTTTAGAAAAGATGAGAATGCCCTTTATAGATTAAAAAAAAAAAAAAGTATGTTTCTAAAATGAAAATCACTGGTAAAAAAAAAAAGTTATAGTTAAATGGCAAAAAGACAACTTTCCTCCCTGTAAGTGCAGCACATAAAACACCATAAACACTAGCAAAATAAGTGATCTTCATGAAGCAAACAGACAAATAGCAGTTATTCAGCATAATTCTAACCAACCATTATAATTCTTCCCAGGCAGGTCATCTATATAAAGCTCTGTAATAGGCTTCTATGGGTGCGCCATAACATATCACCACAAACTCAGTGGCTTAACACAATGCGAACTGATTATTTTACAGTTCTGTAAGTTAGAAGTCCAACAAGGGTCTCACTGAGCTAAACTCAAGGTGTCAATACGGCTGCATTCCTGCAGTTCTAGGGGGGAATTTGTTTCTTTGCCTTTTCCAGTTTCTAGAGATTGCCTATGGCCCCTTCTGCCATCTTCAAAGCTGGCAACAAGAGGCAGTCCTCATGTTACATCACTCTGACTTCCTCTTCTGCCTCCCTCTTCTACTTTTAAGGACCCCCAAGTAATCCATTTATTTTAAGGTTAACTGATTAGCAATCCTTATACAACCTAATTCTTCTTTGCCAAGGAGCCCCACTTAGTCACAGATTCTGGGAATTAGTGGGCAAATATCTTGGGGGGAGGGGTTATTCTACCTGCCATAATCTCCAAGGAAGATCACCTCTGAATTATATACTTCTAATCTCTAGCTGTAAATAATAGACCCCAACTCAAACATACCTTGTGCATTTTCTTCCAACAATTTAAAAACCATTCTATTTAACAAGAGCAGAAAGAGACGATGCCATGACAGTAAGAGTTATGTGACCAGAATCATTCTTGTTTACACTAGGCAATGGAATTTTGTTGTCTCTGATATCAGACTTCCTTCGGCTACAGGGAAAACAGGGTTTCAAAATATAATATCCATGTCAACAAGCCACCCCTGTAACCTACCATACAATTTAGTCCTTTTTGCATCTAGAACTTACTGTATTTCCAAAGAGAAAAATATCTGTTACATTGGCAACAAGTCAGAGAGATGACTTAGAAAATGAAGCTATAAATAGTGTGGTTGGGGTATGAAAGCACAGAAATCGCGGAATGAATTTTTCTTTTAATAGACTCATCTAAACACAACTGTGGTTTCAAGCCTAAATACCACTACACATAAAAATACTTGGTTGCAAAACAAACAAACAAACAAAAACACACTTGGTTGCTTAACTTTATTAGAAAAATTTAAATGATATAGAATTTCACTCCCCAAGAACACTTAAAAATTTTTTTAATGTTTATTTATTTTTGAGAGAGAGAGAGAGACAGAGTGCAAGCAGGAAAGGGGCAGAGAGAGGAAGACACAGAATCCAAAAAAGGCTCCAGGCTCTGAGCTGTCAGCACAGAGCCCAATGAAGGGCTCAAATTTATGAACCATGAGATCATGACCTGAGCCGAATTTGGATGTTTAACCAACTGAACCACCCAGACACCCCCACAAGCACATTTTTTTTAATTTTATTTTTTTAATTTACATCCAAATTAGTTAGCATATAGTGCAACAATGATTTTAGGAGCAGATTCCTTAATGCCCCTTACCCATTTAGCCCATTCCCCCTCCCACAACCCCTCCAGTAGCCCTCTGTTTGTTCTCCATATTTATAAGTCTCTTATGCTTTGTCCCCTCCCTGTTTTTATATTATTTTTGTTTCCCTTCCCTTATGTTCATCTGTTTTGTCTCTTAAAGTCCTCATATGAGTGAAGTCATATGATATTTGTCTTTCTCTAATTTTGCTTAGCATAATACCCTCCAGTTCCATCCACATAGCTGCAAACGGCAAGACTTCATTCTTTTTGATTGCCGAGTAATACTCGATTGTGTATATGTGTGTGTGTGTGTCTGTGTGTGTGTGTATATATATATATATATATGTATATATTATATATGTATATACCTACATATGTATGTACATATACATTGTATATGTATATTGTGTATATGTGTGTGTCTGTGTATATATATATATGTATATTGTGTATATGTGTGTGTCTGTGTATAGATAGATATATATATCTATCTATACACAGACACACACACACACACACACACACACACACACACACACACACCTACCACATCTACTTTATCCATTCTTCCACTGATGGAGATTTGGGCTCCTTCCATACTTTGGCTATTGTTGATAGTGCTGCTATAAACATGGGGGTGCCTGTGTCCCTTCAAAACAGCACACCTGTATCCCTTGGATAAATACCTAGTAGTGCAATTGCTGGGTCGTAGGGGAGTTCTATTTTTAGTTCTTTTGAGGAACCTTCATACTGTTTTCCATAGTGGCTGCACCAGCTTGCATTCCCACCCCACAAGAACATTTTAGAAAACTGTTGTTAAAGTCTGATGTAAGGCACTGCCTACATCAGGAGATGTAGATTAAAGGGGTCTGGAGCCCAGGCAGGTCACAGAAATAATGGATGAAGCCAGGTGGGCGTCTGGTGCACTCGCTCCATTGCTGTCCCGTCTGTAGAGGCCAGCCACCACCCAGCTCTAGCAGCTGTTGGCTCATATGATTGTCTGATATTTTCATAATTCAGCAAACATAATTTTTATGTGGAATCATTCATATTTTCAAGGTCGGCAACTTAATAATGGGCCTCTGAATGTAGATAAGACAATCCTTAATAACTACCTGATATTTTAGTTGATAAAATCAAGACTGGTATAACCTATTGTCTAAGTGGATGCAAACATCAAAACCTAGAAGAAACATGTGTGTACACAGATGAGGCAAAGAGCCTTAGCATGTACCTGAGGGGTTCTTTGTTCCTTCCAGGGAATACATTGTGCCTTATGTTCTGTCATGGCCCCAGCACACAGCATAGTATCTGTCACGTAATAGAATTTAAGTGAAGGCTTATTTAATTAAGGAGTACCTGAACTTTAAAGAAAACATTGGTGGGACACCTGGGTGGCTCAGTCAGTTAAGTGTTTGACTTCTGCTCAGGTTATGATCTCACAGTTCATGAGTTCGAACCCTGCATCAGGCTCTGTGCTGACAGCTCAGAGCCTGAGGCCTCCTTCAGATTCTGTGTCTCCCAATCTCTCTCTCTCTCTCTCTCTCTGTCCTTGCCCCGCTTATGCATTCTCTCACAAAATAAAATAAGTCTCTCAAAAATAAATAAGTAAACATTTTTTAAAAAATAAAAATTTTAGAGGGAGGAGACAAGATGGCAGAACAGCATGGAAGATTTTTGTGTGTCTCGTGTCCATGAAATACAGCCAGACCAACACTAAACCATCCTGCACACCTAGAAAACTGATTAGAGGATTAACACTACAATCTACACAACCTGAACCACAGAATTAAGAAGGTACGCGGCGTGGAGAGCTGAACTTGGGGAGCGAGAAGGAGCAGGAAGGGAGGTGCTTTGGGCGAGGACAGAGGACAGAGATGGGGTGCAGGGGGAGAATACGGGAAAAGCACCTCTCCCCAAAAGCAGCTGGAGAGAAAGTGGAAAATCGGAAACAGCCGCAGGGGCTAAACTAAAAAGGGAGAAAGGAGAGGGTTTAAATTCCATTAAGACTGTAAACAAGGGGAGCGCAAAGGCTGCAACTCCGCAGCTCCATACCTGGCGGTGCTCTGGTGGGAAGGGCGAATCCCCAGGAACAGAGTGCGGTCCGGGAGGTTCTCAGGCCACACGGACAAAAGCGGTTCCACTGCCGGAAGGACATTTGGTAGAGACTGTTGAAGCCACCTGGTTCCAGCAGACCCCAGAAAACGGCCACATACGCTGGTGCTGGAACAAGGTCCTTAAGGGTGAAGCCTGGTGCCAGATGTGTGTTGTGATTTTCCATAATCCCTGAAAAGCTGCTGCTACACTGTCTCGTGAACTTTTTCTGGGGCGGGCTGGTACTTGGCCGCAGTCTCAGGGCACTGGCAACAGCAGGGTCCAGCGGGCGTTCCTGGGTGCAGCTGACATTCGGCCATTGCTCACTGGGCCATTGCTTGGTGAGACCCTCACACAGAGGGGCGGAACGGGTCAAAGCCACAGTCCTTCACAAGTAAGGGGCCAGGGAAAACAGCCGCAGCTGAGACAAAACTTGGGAGAGAGGTACTGTCTGGGGCCTGGTCACAGAGAGTGAAAAAGCAGGGAGTGGACGAGAGCTGAAGACAGAGGACAGGTGCACGACTGCTGATCTGGGAGAACAGAGTGGGTGGCTGGGTGACGCCATTTTCACCCTCCCGCGCATGCGCATACCCACACGCTCCTACGAGCACTGCAATACTCCGCCCCAGTAGGCTAGCAGCGCCATCTAGTGGAGAGCGGAGCCATTACACTGAGCCCCACCCAACTGGGCCAACTTTGCTCTTCAAGAACACAAGTCTCCCAGCCTGCTTAGTTTATGGACTATAAAGAGCTACAAGTCTGACTTCTAGGGAAAAATGAAGTAATCTCAGTCCTACATCAATCTGTTAGCAGGCCCATCTATTCAATTTTCTTTTTTTTTCTCTTTTACACTTCTTTTCTTTTCCTTGAATACAAAAAGAGAAAAAATTCATTTTCATTTTCAATTTTTATTAAAAATATTTTTCTTTAATTTTTATTAATATATTCTTTACTTTTGGGTAATTTTTTTCAAATTCTATTTTACTTCCATCAGTTTATTTTAGTCTACTTAGTCTATTCACCGTTTCAAATTTTCAAACGATTTCCTTTTTTTTCTTTTTTTCTCTTTTTTTTGTTTCTTTTCTTGAATGCAGAAAGAGAAAAACTTCATTTTTACTTTCAATTTCTATTAAAAATATTTTCCTTTAATTTTTATTACTATATTTTTTACGTTTGTGTAAATTTTTTCAAATTCTATTTTACTTCCATCATTTTATTATAGTCTACTTCCACTTTTCAAATTTTCAAACGATTTCCTTTTTTTTCTCTTTTTCTTTTCTTTTCTTTTTCTTGAATGCAGAAAGAGAAAAACTTCGTTTTTACCTTCAATTTCTATTAAAATATATTTTTAATTTTTTATTATATTTTCTGCTTTTATGTAAATTTTTTCAAGTACTCTTTCCCTTCCATCATTATTTTAGTCTACTACAGTGTATTCACTTTTCAAATTTTCAAATGATTTCCTTTTTTCTTTTTTTAATCTTTTTTCTCTTTTTCTTTTCTTTTTCTTGAATACAGAAAAAGATTAATTCATTTTTATTTTTAATTTTTATTAAAAATATTTTTCTTTAATTTTTTTCTACTATATTCTTTACTTTTGTGTATATTTTTTCAAATTCTATTTTACTCCCATCATTTTAGTCTACCTCAGTGTATTCATTTTTTTCAAATTCTCAAACGATTTCCTTATTTTGTTTTTTTTCTTCCCCCAACCCTTTTTTTCTCCTGTCAAACCACGTTCAACACCCAAACCAAAACACACCTAGGATCTAGCATCATTTATTCAATTTGTGTGTGTGTGTGTGTTTAATTTTTAAATTTTAATATTTTTTAATTTTAATTTTTCTACCTCATTAATTCCTTTTCTCCCTTCAAAATGACAGAACGAAGGAATTCACCTCAAAAGAAAGAGCACAGAGAAATGACAGCCTGGGATGTAACCAACCCAGATACAAGCAAGATGTCTGAACCAGAATTTAGAATCACAATAATAAGAATACTAGCTGGAGTCAAAAATAGATTAGAATCCCCTTCTGCAGAGATAAAAGAAGTAAAAAGTAGCCAGAATGAAATTAAAAATGCTATGACTAAGCTGCAATCACGGATGGATGCCGCGGCGGCAAGGATGGATGAGGCAGAACAGATAATCAGCGATATAGAGGACAAACTTACAGAGAATAATGAAGCAGGAAAAAAGAGGGAGATTAAGGCTAAAGAGCACGATTTAAGAATTAGAGAACTCAGTGACTCATTAACAAGGAACAACATCAGAATCATACGGGTCCCAGAAGAGGAAGAGAGACAAATAGGAGTAGAAAGGTTATGTGAACAAATCACAGAAAACTTTCCTAACCTGGGGAAACACACAGACATCAAAATCCAGGAAGCACAGAAGACCCCCATTAGATTCAACAAAAACCGACCATCAACAAGGCATATCATAGTCAAATTCACAAAATACTCAGGCAAGGAGAGAATCATGAAAGCAGCAAGGGAAAAACAGTTCCCTAACCTACAAGGAAGACAGATCAGGTTTGCAGCAGACCTATCGACAGAAAGTTGGCAGGCCAGAAAGGAATGGCAGGATATATTCAATGTGCTGATCAGGAAAATATGCAGCCAAGGATTCTTTATCCAGCAAGGCTGTCATTCAAAACAGAAGGAGAGATAAAAAGTTTCCCAGACAAACAAAAATTAAAGGAGTTTGTGACCACTAAACCAGCCCTGCAAGAAATTTTAAGGGGGACTCTCTGAGGGGAGAAAATATATATATATATATATATATATATATATATATATATATATATAAAGCAA